>NW_027420580.1:0-170303 GCF_009905375.1 Apium graveolens | reverse complement strand
TCAGCAGTTCTTCCTTATTTTTTTAAAGCAATGTACGCTTGTCCTTATGCAATTTCATTAACTGTTAAACTGTATTTTTTCCAAGATTTCAATACTGCTAAACCGCAACATATTATCACTATGACTTGTCAACTATTTCCCCCCATATTTATCTTTGCTCATTCTTTATCTTCATTATTCTTGGTTTGCTAATTACTCTCCATCTTTAAGCCATGTTTAACACCTGCAACCCGCACTGGTCAATTTAGCAGAATGGAAATCTGCAATGAGCGGTTTTTGCCTCCTGAAGAAACGTAGCTGCAATTCCAGAGTAGGCCACGTGAATCACATTATTTCCTAAACTACATAATCTGCAACAGTTTTCCAATAATGTCTTCCCACGGCCACTTGAAGCATATACAAAAAACCGTCACCACAGCATATTTGCGACAACGAGCTGCATAGAAGTATATGCCTGAAGTTGGTCTTCATTTAAACTTGTAACAGCTTCTCATGCTTCTCTCACTGCTGAGCTTGGTTGTAACCAAGCTCAAACGTAATTAGCCTGTTCTCTAATTCCTGTAAGAAACTAGCATCAGGAAAATAAAATGGTGAAATCCTTGAGGATCTTCCCAGCATCTTTGAATAATTTTTTTATTTATGCAGTAAATGGTAGATAGATAAATAAAACTCTATAATAGGAGAAGTGATATACAAATGTAGATTACTTAATATAGTTGCTTGTAATTCTAAAAGGTGTCGACAAATTGATAAGGTACATGATTCATTGTTGCGGGAAAATTTTGGACGGTGGACCAAGGTCCATGTATCCACTCCAGAAATCTGTCATGTTCCACATGGTCAGATGATTAGTTTGATTGTACTTCCTACAGTAATTAAAATAATAATCATTGTTAATTTTTCGATTATATGTATCGGAAAACAATCCAAGCCGACATTCCTTTTGTTTAAATGTTAACTATGTCTGCATCATTTATGATTTGTAATGGCAGACATTATGGAAAATGATTCTTGTCATTCTGTCCTTATATTTAAAGGTTATAAACCCCAATATAAATATTGTTTAGCAATCCTTCAGCTAATATCACCCAAATAATAATATTTACAGTTAGGTTTCCATGTGCTCGATGAAGATGCTTCCTGTTAGTGCAGGTTTCCACTGACAATCTTTCACCGAAGAATCCAACTGCTGATGAGGGTGATACTCTAGAAAAATGGGGCTTGTATGAGCAGTTAAATCGCACCATAGATTTCTCAGATTATTTTGGTACCTTATAGAGTAAGTATTATCGTCTACTGATATTAATCATTATCGTGTCTTTTGAAATATCTGTTTTAAACTAATTTTATGATCTTACTCTGTTCTCTCCATCGTGAATATAACATCGAATGAATGGTTCCTCAAGCATAGAAAAGATCATATTCTTACTATTATGTCAGTTGGCCATACTTTGCAAGTGTTCGTCAACGGACAACCATCAGGTAAATAGACTAATGTTGAGCTTATGATTTTTCCGAAGAACTTTCTTGAAAGATGTCAGATTATAGGATAACTTTCTTATTTCGACTACCATAGTTTTATTTGAAGTGTATTAAGTGCTCCACAAATTCTGTAAATGAAAGAGATCCTAATATTCTTAAAAAAGAAAAGAAAAAGTTTACTCCTGTATAGAAATCACTTGTTGTTAGTTCTTAACTTATTTGTAGTGTTTCAGTATTCGTTAACTTACAGAAACGTACCAACCATGAGCACTTGTTTTAATCTGATCTTTAAATTTTTTGGATTTTGTACAATCTTTTGTTTTGGTTAAGTTGGTGTTGGAATAAATTAGCTCCTTCTGGTTGTTGTCTCCTTTGCTTTTATTGTAGTAGAGTTTTGTTTTTATCAATTTTTAGTAATCTAATAGTACAGTATCTGTTCCAGTAGAATATCCAACATCTATTCTTTGGTGTTGATTGCACATATTTCCAGTAGTGTCTAAGTAGACACTTACTTGATCATCATGGTTATATTAAGATCATCAAATATATAGGTTTAAACTATTACTTGATCATCATATTAGATCATTAATTTATATTAAATTTGATAATTATGTGATAGATGAGTGAACTCATATGACTAATCTTCCCAAAGTGAGACATCCAAAGTTAAAGTACATATGGTTATAACTTATAAGAGCCTGTCCAATGGGAGAAATCGTTAGTTAAAATTTTTTTAAGCGGCAACCATTAAATATAATATGTATAAACTTTGACACTCCGACCATACAAAACCCCTGAAACAAAAGAGTCATTACACTATAGTCATTAAATTTGTCTAATCTCTTGATTTTGTTTTAAAGAAAAAATGCAAATATGGAAACATTACACTTAAAAGTGTCTGGGCAATAATAATAAAAATGGATTGGTACGACTAAAATGACAAAAAAGTGGAAATGCCATGATCACCCTATGCATTCAGAACAAAGATCCAGGCGAAAATGGACATTTACCTCTCCTAAAAAACAAATGGGTGTAATTAGAATTCAGATTTATCACTGAACTATATATTGGAAAGGTGTCAAGGTTATCACTTTTATATGTGGTAAAATAATAACAAACTGCATACCATTTTTATTTTCTTGCTGGTAGACCTAGCGGATCCTAGAGTATGTCCATGATCCGTAATTTCTACGACATCAGACTGTAAAAAATATAGTCACTGAATTATCAATTGTGAATGATATGAGATACAAAAATAAATAGTTTAAGGATCATATGATGAATATCTGAGCATTACAATAAGACTTATATTACTGAGTTTGAAAATTTCAGAGGCCACCGTATTTGCAGACATGGAAGATGTGGAGCCATTAGTATCATAAGCATCAATTGCATAGTAAATTGAAACTATTAAGGATGATGTTATCATCATTGAGCTGAATTCAGAGTGTAATCTTTTTCCCTGCAATAGCCTTAATATGCGGAGGATATGTCCTGAATCCTAAAAAATAATTGATTATGACAAATAGAAATTAAAAGTTGAATTTTAAAACAAAGATACCATAATAAAAAATTGGCATACCTCGAAACCCTCGGCCAATAAGTTTTGTTACTATTTTACCCCACCAGTCGTTTTACAGCACAGTCATAGAGGACGAAATTAAACGCTTCTGTAGAGTCTTCTGCAAGTAGAAAATTCTTGAACCTAACCATAAAAAAAATGATTAAGAACTTATGTGATTTTTGAAGTTCCATATAACTGTAAACTGGTTTAGTTTATAATTGTACAACCTTTTTTGAGGAACATGATTGTTTTGATTGCATGTGGAGCATTTATATTTTCTTTCCAGTTTTGTGACTTCTCCAGAGCAATCCATCTTGCTGCAGCTACGGTACCATCATGCCGACACTCTCCTCCACATTATTAAATTTCACTTCGTATAGGAAAATCATCTAAAAAATAATTAACATATGATGAATAAAAATGTCTAGAGGCAGTAGAAAAAAATAAACTCAAATTTCTATACATATATAGTTAGTAAAATTGTGTAAAGCAAATAATTAATCAACACCTTCAAAAAATCAGTTACAATTTTCTCATTAAGTTCTTTTAGCGTGATAGTATGAATAGTATGATAAATTGACCCTTCGAATTGAGTTGATGATGATATAGCTTTTCTCGAAGGAACGCAACCTTCTTCATGGAGTCTAATTCGAGAAATGAAGTACATGTAATAATTTTGGTATTGAGAATAAATACATACAAAAGTGCCATAACTACTCAAATGTGAACCTCTGTCTCATCTCAAAAACGGCATCATGGTCCAGGTTTAAATTAAAATTTTGGAAGCAGTTATAGTGCTAATCTGAACAGAGGCTGTAACCAAGAAAATTTGAAAATTAAGCTTCATTGCTGCAACATTTTTGATAGTTTATTAATAAAGAGGTTAGTTCATTAAAAATTAACTAACTATGAAAAATCTTAAGTTTGGTAGTGGTCAATATGACAATCACTCGCTCTTCTTTTGGAATCTCTTTATTAACGTGCATCAATTGCAATTGCAATTGCAATATTACCCTACACAGTAACTTTGGAGGAATGCCTAGAATAAATAATAGATGAAGTAATAGTAAACATATAATATGGAAAGTAATATTAAATATATGTACACAAATAATAATCATAAAGAACCAAGAAAATTAATACCTTCCATCAGTAATCTGAAATGGACAATATCCCTTTGACCAAACTTAGTATCAATCTTGGAAAACTCCTCAAAACTCTCTAATACTCCCATAACATCTACAATCAATCTTGACGTTAGACACTTTGCGTGAAAAAAAATTACTTGAAAATTTAAAAAAAGGATTGTGTCCTCAAAACCTGTTGCAAATTCTGGAAATTCTGTACCACCGTTTGCTTGTGCAACAACAAATAGTTCACTCAGATCCACAATTCAAATTTGTGGGTAGATATTATAACATCATCATCATCAACAGGATCTACAGTTGTCGTATGTGAGAATTAATTATTAACCTAGAGGAAACAGGTTTTAGTGTTCCAAGAGCTTTTTTGGTGTAAAAATTAGAAAACACATATACGCCACCCTCCACTATCTTATCAGAATGCATTTTTCCAGTAATTTGGATATATGTAAGCATGTACATGACAATTCTACATAAACAAATAATGGTGAAGAAGTGGTTAAACATAGCAAACATTTTATAAATAGATTGATATTTAAATATATTTATGTAACTATTATAAGTAAAAAAAATATAGATTTTACACTATCATCCAGCAGAATGAGGTTATATCTCTTGATGACATCGATTGCGGTAGAAGAGTTTGGAACCGAAGGCCACATTCGAGTTACTCTTGCTTTAATTTTCCAGGTGGTTCTAGCGAGGCCGGAGAGAAGATAGTTCATCGAACATTGTTGCTAAAAATCTGGAAAATAGTATATTCAGCGAATTAGTTCGAATCAATTCAACTTTTAGCTACATGATAGATACTGAAAAAACTATGAGAAAATAGAAAATCAGAAATAGTTAAGTATTATTACGTTTGTGTAGTGGTTGCTAACTGTTAGTAGGAAGATGTGATTTTGTGTGAAAGGATGAACATGGTTTATATATGTGATTGAGACATAATTAGTGGGAGGAATTGATGTATGTATAGAAAAATCAGCACTTAATAATTGTTTCCATGATTCAAATAATAATTAGTGATTTTCTAATCATAAAAGAATCAATTATAGCATGAATTATGGACATGTATGATATTATTTGGATATTAATTTTGTAAATCATAAAAAGAATCAATTAGAACTATATCTATATTTTTGCAGGTGTAATTTGCTAATAAATAATTTATATGACTATTTACTCTTATTAAGGAGAGGAAAATAGAGAAGAGCATTTTTAGTAAATTGTAAAAGCTAGTGCTAGTAAATATTAAGAATATATTGAAAATTCAGTATGATACATACTATAGATTATATGTATGATGTGGTGTGCAACAAATTGTGCGATGAAGAATTATGTTTATAAGAAGAATCGGCAGAATCATGTAGCTCTACAATCAAGGAAATTGAAATACATTCGATGATAATTGTGCTGATAATTGTGATCGGACATTTCTTTTATTCTTTTCAGAATAACTGTGATTGTTGTCATATTGGTAGTTACCATGTTGAATTAATTCAAATATGTTGGATAGTGAATATGGAGTATCCGGAACCCATGGATAATGAATATGGAGTATCCGCTAAATATAGTATTGTTTATATTGATAAATTGAAATCGGATAAATCCATGGGTGTAACAGGGTTGGATTATTAAAATGGATCATGTATTGAATTATGTATGACCAAAAAGGGTAAACAAATGAATAAGGAGGGGAAAATAGAGAAGGGCATTTTTAAGTAAATTGTAAAACTAGTGCTAGTAAACATTAAGAATATATTGATACTAAACTTACGACGGTTTTGGGTTTCGTCGTAAATAATTACGATGTTTTACTTTTTCCGTCATAAGTTGGGCGCGCATTTTTTTTCCGTCGTAAATTGGCCGTCATAATTGGCCCACTTTGTTGTAGCGGAACTACATGAGACTTGATCCCTATAAATAGGATATGTAGGCAACTGTATGAGAGATGACTCGACACTTTGGCAAAGATTAAAAATATTCGATTCTTTCTTAATGAGTCATAATATAAGTTTAGCCACCCCACAAACAACCTTTCTCCATCATTAAATACCATCCCTGGATCTTTATTTCTACCACGAACCTCCAAAATACCGTTGTACCAATTTCTCTCTCTAATAAGACCCATCATAGCTATGGAGCTAGCCCAAAAATATTTTGCATAGTTTATTTTTATACAAGCTTATATATATGCGTAGAATGCTGAATTTAGTTTTGCATTCTTATTATAAGTTTGACATCGTTCTAGTTCCATTGTTGTTGTTGATTTGAAAAAAAAATGGACAGATATTGAGTTTCTTAAGTTAAAGGTAGATGTTTTTAAATTTGTGAATTATACATTTCAATTATATCAAATTATGTGAATCTTTTAAACTAGTTTTACTATATAAATTTATAAACTGTACTTGGTTTAAATTCTAGTTGGTACGTTTATTTGAGTCTCTAATTATATGACAATAGCTGATCTTAGCTAGTATAGAGAGGTTAGTAGTTTGAATGTAATGTTTCATAAGTATAATTTTTATATATTTGCAATTTTATAATTTTGTAGTGCTTGAAAAAGACAATTTGTTAGTTGGTTGTTCAATGAGTTTTTTTAATTTCAGCCCTAAAAAATGTTAGTTTTTTTTCTTATTTTAAACATTTTTGTATTGGGTCTCAAGATCCTCAGGACCGGCCCTGATGTAGAGGTGACCAAACGAACGGTTTGACTCGGCAGGATCGGAATTCGGCTCGTTAAAAATTCATCTAACTCGGCTCATCACGTGCCGCTTCAATATTCGGCACAAATCGCATATCAAGACGAGCCGAATACTAACTGGAAGTTGTAAAACCGGAACCGGCCCGGAATCGGACCGGAACCGGCCCGCCTAACCGCCTGCGAATAAACAGTTGAGAAACTGTTCGGCTCGGCCCGCGAGTCGGCGAATTATTCGGCACGGCTCAGTGAACTTAACATAAATATAATTATGTTTCTATAAGTTACCCAGTCACCAAGTTCTCACACCAACATTCATAATAAAAAAAAAACAAAAAAAACTCAGTGCACTTGTTAATGCACAGACACAGTTGCACACAGAACAAACCGAATAATTCAGTTCGTTGATTCGCTTGAACCGAATAATTCGTGTAACCCGTGTAACTCGCCTAACTCGTCTAATTCACGAGTCGATCCCGAGTTAATATTTCGTCAAACCGGCACGACACGGCTTATACACTTTCACGGGCCGTTCACGAGTTGATTGAATATTGAACCGGACCGCCGGAAACTCGGCACGGTACGGTCGGCCCGCTCGTCTGGCCACCTCTACTCTGATGAGATGCATGCATGAGTTGGTAAAAGAATATCTTCATAATATTTTAGAAGCTCGAAATTTTATTTCACGACAATTTACAGAAACGATAAATAAACATATGAAAATACATGTGCTACATAAAAACAAAATACTGAGAAACCAGGAGAAAGTGTGATAAACTTCATAAAGCAATATATATATGGATATAGAGACGTGATGAATCACAGTACGTGATAGAAAGAAAAACATGAAAAGAGATGATAAAAATAAACACATTCCTGAGCGTGGCAAACCTAAGCGGGGTACAATATTATGACCAACCCACCCCGCATATTTTCCCCTGCAATAATTAATTTATCCCTGATTTTTCCCAATTAACGCTTAATATATTTGATTTATAATGATAATTACCACCCCTTGATATTTAATCTTTTTTCTACAAGTCAACCCATACATTTGACCACCCCGGCCCCCATATTGCTAGTTCTTCATCCTTGCAACAATATCCATTCAATTAAATTTTCGATTCTAAAACCCTAAAACTCCCTAACTTCAACCACTCCTTCTATACCAGTCCAGATTTATACCCGACGAGTGGTGAAGGTTTGAAACACCACAGTCCCGACAACCGGAAACTCGTCAACCGTACAACTCCGACAGTTCATCCCTACTTGCTCCACAGCCTTAGCCACACGCGCCGCCACCTCCCTGCTACTACATGTAGTCGAAACCGACATAGTTCCCGGCCGGAAAACTTGCACCACCTTCTTCAGAACGTCGCCAATATAACCACCGCCTTCACAAAGTGACCCCACGCACTCAAAGCTAGCGTAGCTAAACCCTTCCTCGGGTGTTACATGAATTGTAGAGTACTTTTCGCCATCAAGCCCATTCATTGAGTACCCACATGGATCAAATGCAAAATCACAAATGTGAGCTTTAGGGTTTATATCACAAATCCGTGTCATCTCCGTCATCACTTTCCCGGCAGAGCCCCCGGTTTTTCCGTCATTAGGTCCTCGGAAAAACTTTCGAGCTAGTACACTATCGAGCTCCGTCATGCAAATTTCGAACGTAAATGTTGTCGGTGTACTAGGTTGATGCATGAACATTAAATGTGATTCATCGGTAGCCGAAAAAACATGCCACGTGTGAGTACTAAGTTTCGATGGCATGAGAGAAGCTTTATCATAGCAAAGATTTTTGGGTAGAACATTTTGTAAGTAAACAACTTCATCTTGAAAACTTGTGTGAGGGTAAGGTTGGGATTTGGGAAATATGAAGCTGCCGCGAGAGTACTTACAAGAAGATAGAGAGAGACCTAGGTTTGATGAGTAGTGAATTAATGGACGGACAGATTTTAAGAGTTGAGTGGTCCCACAAGTCTTGATAATGATCTTGGTAGGGTAAACAAAGAGGCTTGACTCCGAGAGTACATATGAATCAAAGAAGTGATTACCGACTGATGATACTACGGTGCACTGCACCTCACGGAGTATTTCCTCTAGGGTTTGGAAGCTTAGTTGCCGAAGCCCTATTCCGATCATCGGATCATCACCGGAGAAGTGGAGCTCCAGGCGTTTTTCAATGCCTTCAAAGCCAGAAGCAGCCATTTGAAGCAATACTAAATGTGTTATATTTCTTAATTTTGAGTATTTATAAAATGTGGGGAGTAAAAAATTGGAAGATGCTGGCTACTTGAGGGGAAGAATTAGACAAGGGAGTGATGTGTATATATAGTATTAATGTGGAGGGAGAGAGACGATAGAGAGATATATTATTAAAGTAGAGAGAGTGAGACAGGAGAGAGAGATTACATAGAGGCATGCATGCGGAAGTATGGAGAGAGATTTGATAGGTGGGAGAAGGATGAGGGGCATGCGGAGGATGAGGCAACCAAGAAGTATGATTGCAGGCATAATCAATATTGGTACTCTATCCATCCTTTTTAAGCTTCACCTTTTCTGTTTTACTTTATTATATTTTGTGTGGCCGTCTCGGTCCATATGTTTTTTCACTTTTCACTAACCTAGCTACATTCTCATATATAATGTTTATTGCATCTTGACATGTGGTATATATTTCGTTACGCACTTTTTACATTTCTGAGAAACAATACTAAATTATTATATGTATGAATACAGAAGTACTCCTCTAGTCATAACTTATAAATTTCTGGAATTAAACTTAAAAATTTCTCCCATTTTTTAATTTAATTTAACCGTACATCTCGTTGAGAGAAATCAAACACTAGCCAGAGCGCAATACATGATGTATTATAGTATTGACCGATTGGGAGACATGGGTGGACTTGGCAATTCAGATGCCCTATCGATTTTGAATCGAATTAATTTCGGATCAAATCCATTTTCAGATAATAACATGTTTGGAAATTATTCGGATTATATCGGATATAATTTAGTTTGGGTCTAATTCGTAATAGAATCGGATAAAATTTGAATTAAGTTCAGACGAAATTCGATTCTGATTAAATTCGTTTCGAAAATTTTCGGATCATAACTTATTCATTTTTCAATTTATGAAACTTATTAATAAATATCCTTTTATTAAATGTAATATTTTTATTATAATATATTATACTTTTATAATAAAATATAATTAAATAATTATGTTATCATAAATATAAAATTATTATAATAGATATTTTATTTATTTTGGGTCATATTCGAATAAATTTTAGAATCTGTTTAATTTAGTATCCAAATAATTGTATGATTTCACTATAAGAAATATGGCTATTTGCAATGAAAAACTTTATAGACGGAATAATTGGGCATTGCAAGAATAATATTTTATAAATAAATTTTGGTGTCAGTCATTTAAAAATTAGGGAAAGTTATATAATGTTATTTCAAAATTACGTCAACGATTTAAACTTTTTGTCGTAAATGGTCTATTTACAATAGAGAATTATAACGAAAAAGTTAAGATTGCATGAACTTATGACAATATATCGAATTTATTGATGGATAAAGTTAATTATAAAATTTCAAATTTATCTTACATGAAAGAAATTGAAAAATATAGTAAAAGTACTCATAAAAATGAGATTCGTTCCCGATCAACAAGTTACACTTTTTATATTATTTATTCGACGATCCAACCGTACGAATGTTAGATATATGTAATTTAGTCCTATAAAAAATTTATTAAAAAATTCAAATTCATCTTTCATGACAAGAATTGAAAAAATCTATTAAAAGTATTATTGCCAACATGAGATTCGTTCCCTATTCATAAGATATACTTTTTAATTATTTTATTCAACGATCCAAACGTACAAATGTTAAGATATATAATGAAATTGATACTTATAACGATATTAATGCTTATGACGAAAATCTGAATTTAAGACATGAAAAAAATGATGAAATTTTTTCGTGTAATTGGACCAATTGTGACGAATTCCAGTGTAAAAATTTCGTCACAAATGGTCATATTTATTGTTGATATGGGCTTAAAATAGCCTAGAAATATAATTAATGTCAAATTAATTAGACCCTATATGGTTCAATAACGAAGCCCAATTAATGAAGCCCAAAGCCCTGATTATTTATTAATTTCGTAACTAATAAATAGGGTGGATTACCAGCTCATTAAATGAGTTCTAACGATGATATAATTCTATAAAATATAGCCTCAAGGGCACTTACACCAACTAGGAGTCTGATTCATTTATTCTAGGACTTCAAAGTCTATCTAAGGACTGAGAACTTGTTCAACAAGTCTCCTAACTCTAGTCCAATTCAAGGACTCTCAACATCTATATAAAGGGACTCACCCCATCAATCAGAACTACGTTTTTTGGCTTGATTCTCTAATTCACAGAGATACGTAGGCATCTCGTAAAGGCAGAGTTAAGCTACGAAATACGAGAGCAGCCATTAAAGACCTTGAGCTCCTGAACCTTAGTAATAAATACAGTAGTTAATACACCCTAAATTTTTATCCATAACATTTGGTGCCGTTTGTGGGAAAGCATAACAACAACCATGGCGAGAACATAGAGTGGAAACAACGTCCCTGAAGGAACACCAGCTGGAACTCAAACGATTTCGTCAATGGTGGAGATACCCCCACACTCGTCCAATGCAGGAACCCCGATAGAGGTAACCGAGCTTCAGCCACAAGGGACGAATCCCCCGGCTCCTCAAGGGACGAATCCCCCGGCTCCTCAAGGGACGAATCCCCGAGCCCCTCAAGGGGCGGATCCCCAATTACAACAGGTACATGCACATATGAACTCTCAACCCGCAAGGTATGAATATTCAACTATTTTTACCACTAATCCCCCTACGGGATGCCCCTGTACCCCGAGGTTGGAGAAAGTGGACATGCTTGACGGAGTAAAGCACGGGGCCAAACACCCCCTACATACGTGGTTTGGCTCCTATTCCGGAAGACCAAGAATTTTCTGGGTCATATACTGAAAGGGATTCCGAATCTTCGGATGACGATGTGGCTCCTAGGAGGAGGCATGTTGGTAAAGAACCAATGATCGATGTTAATCGATGCCCCAGAACCCCGTAATGAGCTAATACCCAGGAAGTACAAGAGAGGATCAGGGCTTATGAAGTTGAGACCCAAAGGTTGAAGCACGATCTGGAGGCGCAACTAAGGCCCCCACCGCCCCAAGGAGGAGAAACCCTCCTCCAATTATAGACCTGGATGGTCCAATACCGAGAAGTGCTGTTATCCCGAGGGCTGACCCGAGTGATCTCTTGCCACGAGGAGATCCTGATAATCCGACTCCACCATTCACTGAGGAGATAATGAATGCCCACATCTTAAGGAAGTTTAAGATGCCCACCATCAAAGCCTATGATGGCCCTGGAGATCCCGCTAATCATGTTAGGACGTTCTCTAACGCACTGTTGTTGCAGCCCGTGAATGATGTTATCAAGTGTCGGGCCTTTCCTCAAACCTTGTCAGGGATGGCACAAAGATGGTATAGCCGCTTGCCCCCGAATTCGATTGGGTCCTTTAGAGATCTAAATTAAGCTTTTATCAAACAGATCATCAGTGGGAGAGTGCATGAAAAAAGTTCAGCGTCCCTCATTAGCATTGTGCAGAAGCTAAGGAGTCCTTGAGAGACTACGTGAATCGTTTCACCAAAGAAGCCTTGAAGGTCCCAGATCTTGACGACAAGTTAGCTATGATAGCACTGCAGCAAGGAACTAGAGATGAGTTTTTCAGGATGTCATTAGCCAAGCGCCCCCAGAGAGCATGTTACAGCTTCAAGATAGGGCCGGGAAGTATATCAAAGTAGAGGAAAGTATGAGGAAAACGGTAGTGAATAACGAGCCTGCTGGTGGCAAGAAGCGAAAAAAAGATCTGGAATATATTGCAAAGGACAAGTATCCTAGAACTGAGCAAAGCAATGATTCAACCCCGAATAAGGGAGGACCTGGACAAAAGTTCACTGAATATGCTAAGTTGAATGCTCCTAGAAGCCAGATCTTGATGAAAATTGAAAGAGATAGGGAAGTCCGTTGTCTCAAACCCCTGAAAGCTGATCCTACTAAGCTAGATAAAAGCAAGTATTGTAGATTTCAGAAGGACGCCGGACATGACACCGATGAGTGTAGGCAACTAAAAGATGAAATAGAATTCCTTATTCAAAAGGGAAGGCTAAGCAAGTATAGTGGAGATGGAGGAGATAGGAATAATAATGGAAGAAGGAACTTTGATGATCGCAAAAGGGATCAGAACGATCAAGGGTGAAATTCCCAACCTAGGGGACCGGTGATTAACACAATCTTTGGAGGTCCACTACCCCGAGGGACAGTGATAAATACAATCTTCGGAGGACCAACCGCTGCTGGTTCATCCAAAAACTCAAGGAAAGCATATACTAGAGAATTTATGCATATTGTTAGGGAAGGCCCGAAGAGGGCTAGGACAGGAGTGACAATGGTATTTGATGATTCTGACTTGGAGGGTGTGAAATTTCCTCATGATGATCCGCTGGTTATACCAATGATAATAGGGAACAACTCGGTGAAAAGGGTTCTTGTAGATAATGGTTCCTCGGTGGATATTTTGCTCTGTGATACGTTTTTAAGGATGGGTTACAATGATTCTCAATTAACCCCGACTGATATGCCGATATATGGATTCGCAGGAGTGGAGTGCCCCGTCGAAGGGATAATTTTGTTGCCAATGACCATAGGTCAGGAGTCAAGATAAGCAACACAAATGTTGGACTTTGTAGTGGTAAAGGCTGGATCAACTTACAATGCAATCATGGGAAGAACGAGAATACATGCTTTCAAGGCAGTCCCTTCTTCCTACCATTCAGTTATGAAGTTTCCCAATTGGAGAAGAGAGAGGAGATCAAAAAATGGCAAGGAGTTGTTATGTGGCCTCTCTTAGGGCTGATGGAGTTGGGGGACAGGTTCTACCTATTGAATATCTGGATATCCGTGAAAATGATGAGAAAAGAGGGAATCCATTAGAAAACTTGGTTCCGATTCCTTTGGCTCCCGAGGATCCCGAGAAAGTAAGTTTCATTAGAGCATCACTAGAAGAGCCCCTTAGAGGGAAGTTGGTGAAGTTTTTACAAGAGAATCGTGATGTGTTCGCATGGTCGGCAGCTAATATGCCAGGCATAGACCCGGAACTGATCACTCACAAGATGAACGTGGATCCAAATCGAAAGACTGTGAAGCAAAAGAAAAGAAGCTTTGCTCCAGAGAGGCAAGGAGCTATTAAGCAAGAAGTAGAGAAGCTCTGAGGCTGGTTTTATTGAAGAAATACAGTTTTCGGAATGGTTAGCAAACCCTGTAATGGTGAAGAAGGCTAATAAAGAGTGGAAAATGTACGTGGACTTCACTGATCTAAATGATGCATGCCCAAAGGATGGTTTCCCGTTGCCGATGATCGATACATTGATAGATGCTACTGCTGGTCATGAGATGCTGAGCTTCATGGATGGATTCAGTGGATACAATCAAATCAAGATGCATAAGGATGACATCCCAAAGGTATCATTCATTACTGACTTTGGTGTTTTTTGTTATCTTGTTATGCGTTTGGTCTCAAGAATGCAGGAGCCACCTATCAAAGGTTGGTATATAAGATTTTCAAGGATCTTATTGGTAAGACTATGGAAGTTTATGTCGATGACATGTTAGTCAAAAGTCTAGTGAGGAATGACCACATAACCCATTTGAGGAAGCTTTTGAGGTCTTGAGATATCACAAAATGATGTTAAATTTTTCGAAGTGTGCTTTCGAAGTGGGATCCGGAAATTTTTTAGGTCTGATGGTCTCTAATATGGGAATCGAGGCTAATCCTGATAAAATAAAGGCTATCCTAGATATGGAACCACCACGTTCCATAAAGGACATTCAGAAACTCACCGGAAGGGTTCCAGCTCTGGGACGATTCATATCCAAATCCGGACACAAGTGTTTGTCATTCTTTAAATCCTTGAAGAAGGTTAAAGATTTCGTATGGACTGAGGAAAGTCAGGAATCATTTGAAGGATTGAAGAAGTACAGGGTTCAAGCCCCGTTGCTGGCTAAACCAGCTCTAAATGAAACTTTGTACTTATATTTAGTCGTTTCAGAAAATGCCTTGAGCGCCGTATTGGTTAAGGAGGAACTTAAAGTTCAGAACCCGTATATTATGTCAGTAAGATTCTGGATGGAGCTGAATTGAATTATTCAACTATTGAAAAGTTTGTTTTGGCCCTGGTGATGGCTTCAAGGAAATTGTGTCCCTACTTCCAAGCTCACAAAATTGAAGTGCTCGCCAATCAGCCATTGAGAAATAACATTCACAGTCCCAAAGCTAGTGGGAGACTAATTAAATGGGCAAAAGAGCTGGGAGAATTTGACATCAAGTACAAGCCACAAACGGCAATAAAAGCCCAGACATTAGTTGACTTCTTGGTGGAGTGTACCATACCCTACCAAGAAGTCGGGGGACAGGAAGATACTATATCCCAGGACACGGAAGATAATAAAGGAGACAAAGAGGAGGGTGTTAAAGAGAAGGAATACTGGGTTCTCTATTTTGATGGAGCATCAAAAACAAATTCGAGTGAAGCATGGCTTGTTTTACAAAGCCCCGATGGTTCTTGATTGAATATGCTATGAAGCTAGACTTCCCAACTACAAATAATGAAGCAAAATATGAGGTTCTCATAGCTGGCCTCGACCTAGCAGGGACACTGAGAGTCAAGAATTTAAAAGTCTGTGAAGACTCGAAGTTGGTCATATCCCAAGTCAAGGGAGAGTTTGAGGTAAGGGGTGATATAATGGCTAAATATGTCCTCCTAGTAAGGGCTGTGATGACTCAATTCGATGAATACCATATTGAGGACATCCCAAGGGAGGAAAATGCTAAGGCAGATGCATTGTCAAAATTTGCTTCATCAGAGATGGAGGAAAGTTCAGGAAGTGTATACTTCCGCGTTTTGAAAACACGAAGTAGCGATGTTAAGCTCGTAGCCCCTATAGGGCTGGGGACATCGTGGATAGATCCCATTAAGGCCCATATTCAAACTGGTTGGCTGTCGAATGATGTGATTGAAGCATGGAAATTGACTGTTCCAGCACTGAGATATTCCTTAATCGATGGGATTCTGTACAAAAGGTCTTACGTAGTTCCTTACTTAAGATGTCTCAGGCCTGATGAGGCACACTTGGCCCTCGAAGAAGTACATGAAGGTATTTATGGGAAACACTTGGGGGCAGAGCACTGGCTCATAAGATAACCCGTTTAGGGTTTTATTGGCCAGAGATGATGGTCGATGTCAAAGAATATGTGAAGAAGTGTGATCGTTGTCAGAAACATGCACCGGTTGTTCGCCAACCCCTTGAGATACTGACTTCCATCAACTCTCCCATCCCCTTTGCCATGTGGGGAATGGATATACTTGGACCTTTCCCCATGGCCACGGCACAAAGGAAGTTCCTGATTGTAGCTACTAATTATTTTACTACGTGGATTGAAGCTAAACCTTTAGCCAAGATCAAAACCAAGCAGGTTGCTCAATTCCTGTGGGAAAACATCATGTGCAGATATGGAATCCCTCACATCCTGGTCACCGATAATGGAACACAATTCAACAACGAAGAGTTAAGGAAGTACTTCGAGGAGAATGAGATCGAGTTATGGTTCACCTCCATAGCTCATCCACAAGCCAATGGGCAAGAGAAAGTGGCAAATCGCATAATTTTAGATGGGTTGAAGAAGAGGATTGAAAAATCCAGAAATAGCTAGATGGATGAAATACTTCATATACTTTGGGCTTATCGGACTACTTGCAGAGTAACTACGGGAGCAACACCATTCATGCTAGATTATGGGGCAGAAGCAGTTGTTCCTGTGGAGATATCGCACTCGTCTCCCAGAATCCGAGCATACAATGCTCAGGAAAATGAAGAAGGGCAAAGGTTAGCCCTGGACTTGATAGATGAGGTACGAGATGTAGCGCATGCAAAGATCGTAGAATATCAGAAAAAGGACTCTTTTTACTACAACCTGAGGGTGAAAAAGAGATTCTTCAAGCAAGGAGATTTGGTCCTAAGGAAGGTGGAAGCTTCTGGAGTAGGGCAGAAAGGAAAGCTCGCCCCAAATTGGGAAGAGTCATACAAGGTCAAGAGCGTTCAAGGAAGAGGATCTTACAAATTGGAGACTATGGACGGAGAAGTAGTACCTCGAACTTGGCATGCTCAAAATCTGAAGATTTACTACATATAGGTCGAACTTATTAAGGGTCGAACCCTCGAGGAACACGTTGGTGGATGAATTGTTGCCTATCTTATGAACTTACCGAACTACCTTCAAGTTCACAACCGAAACAACCTCAGTCATGCTAGCTTATGGAGCTGAGGTAGTGATGCTGCTGAAAATTACATATGCATAACCAAAATTTGAAGCTTGCAAGCCAGAGACTAACAAATAAGGCATGAGGCTAGCCCTCGACCTAATTTATGAGGTCATGGATAAAGCTAAAGCCCCTCAGTGAAGAGCCTCCCTCTACTACAGTAGAAGGGTTAAAGAAAGTTTCTTTCAGGAAGGAGACTTAGTCTTGGGGAAGGTTGGGGCATCTAGAGTTAAAGAAAAGGAAAGCTAGCCTCTAATCGGGAAGGGCCATTTTGAGTCAATTGCGTTCTAGGACAAAAATCCAACATGTTGAAAACCATGAATGGTGAGAAAATTCCAAAGCCTTGCTATGACATAAACTTGAAGGACTATTGTGTATGATAGAAAAGCAAATATGTGGCAAACACAAAATATGTGCCAAGTACTGAAATAGTACGCAAGGAAATGAAAATAAAGATAACTGCATAATGATAGAAGATCCTGAAGGATCACAAGTCGAATCCTGAAGGACAATTAGGATGCATACTGAAAATGTTCAAAGTCCCTAAAGGACCAGAAGCAGATAAGAGTAAAATAAAGAGCCACAACAGGCAGATGAAGCCATGCAAGGCCGCGATGGGCACTCATCAGAAGAGCTTATAGCCTCGATATGGCCTTGTGCAAAAAAAGAAAAGGAACGTACAAACTCAAATTATAAGTTGATAACATGAATATGGGTAAAATACAAGGGTTTTAAGGTTTGAAGCCCAACTACGCCCAGGAAGCACCATTCCTAATCATCGTTGCAATATTATTTTCTAGGCGGGGTAACCCACCCCATCCTAACCCATCCTAGGATTTATGACCAAACGAAGATACTCTTTATTATTAAAAGATAAAGGAGAAATAAAATAAAGTTTGAAGCTCAACCAATACCCAAGAGGTGGGATTTCTTCACGTGTTCGGCAATATGCCTCCTAGGCGGGGGGGTAACCCACGCCTAGGAAGGCTTCAGTCGTGAAAGCATTCAATTAACGTTCAAGAAGCAATATTTCTATATGTGTTTTCCAATATACATCCTAGGCGGGGGTAGCCCACGCCTAGGAAGGATTCAGCCAAGAAGGCCTTCTATCGACGCCGAGGAGACAAAATTTTTAGGTGTGTTTGCCAATTTGCCTCTTTGGCGGGAATAACCCACGTCCGGGATTGATGGATCCGAGCTCCAACCACGCCTATGAGACATTATTTATAGGCGTGGAAAGGAAGTTGTTCCCTAGGCAGGGGTAATCCATGCATAGGATGGAGGTGCACAAAAATTATTATAAGAAAGGAAGACAAAATTCTCAAAATAGAGAATATTATTTAATGCACGATTGCATAAATTAATGTCCGATGACAACAAAAATTACGAGTAAATTCGTAATTTGATATATAAATTTCTTAAAAATTAAGGAATTTAAATATATAATTAATTGGGAAAAATAGAAAATAATTTATAATATTATTTTCTATCCATTTATTTATATTATGCACGACTGCACAAAATTAAGTATGTCCGCTGACACAATAAATTATGACAGGGGTTCATAATTTATGGGTGATAAAAAAATGCTACGATGAAGAAAAGATGGAAAAAACGGAATCTTTCAAAAAAAGTCAGAAAACGGGGGTGGAGAAGGCCGAAAATCGCCTTACGGTGAAAAAGACTAATGAAGATTAAGGAGAAAAAACTGAAGGTTAAAATCACGCCTAGGAAGCATAATTTCTAGGCGCGGTTCAAAGGATGTCTCCTAAGCGGGGGTAAACCACGCCTAGGAAGTATGAGGACTTTAAAAGTCAAACACGCTGTTCAAAAGATGTCTCATAGGCGGGGATAACCCACGCCTAGGATGCATTGTAGCTATGGGAAGCCAAACCACGCCTAGGAGACATGATTCCTAGGCGTGGTTCACAAATTGTCTCGTAGGCGGGGGTAACCCACGCCTAGGATGCATTATAGCTATGGGAAGCTAAACCACGCCTAGGAGACATGATTCCTAGGCATGGTTCACAAACTGTCTCCTAGACGGGGGTAACCCACGCCTAGAATGCATTGTAGCTATGGGAAGCCAAACCACGCCTAGGAGACATGATTCCTAGGCGTGGTTCACAAACTTTCTCCTAGGCGGGAGTGACCCACGCCTAAGATGTATGATACCATACAAGCCATTTTTTGATTATTTAATTAATCAGAAAATGGGCTAAAAACGGAAAAATACCTGAAAATTCCCAAAAAAATAGGGGAAAATGGAGGGTAAAATCCCAAAAATTTAGGAAAATTAGAAAATAATTTTTTAAAATTATTATTGAAAAAGTACCTGTGAGTATCAGAAAATTCCTGAAAAATGGAGGAAATTCCAGAAATTATGGGAAAATTCCTGTAAATTAGGAAAAAACCCCAGAAATTAAGGGAAAATTCCTGTAAATTAGGAAAAAATCCCAGAATTAAGGGAAAATTCTTGTAAATTAGGAAAAAATCCCAGAAATTAAGGGAAAGTTCCTTTAAATTAGAAAAAAAATCCCAGAAATTAAGGGAAAATTCCTGTAAATTAGGAAAAAATCCCAGAATTAAGGGAAAATTCCTGTAAATTAAGAAAAAATCCCGGAAATTAAGGGAAAATTCCTGTAAATTAGGAAAAATCCCAGAAATTAAGGGAAAATTCCTGTAAATTAGGAAAAAAATCCCAGAATTAAGGGAAATTTCTTGTAAATTAGGAAAATATCCCATAAATTAATGGGAAATTCCTTTAAATTAGGAAAAAATCCCAGAAATTAAGGGAAAATTCCTGTAAATTAGGAAAAAATCCCAGAATTAAGGGAAAATTCCTGTAAATTAGGGAAAATCTCATAAATTAGGGGAAAATTCTTGAAAAATACCAGAAAATTCCTAAAAAGAATGAGTGAAGTAAGGAATGTAACAGGGAGGTTCTAAAACAACCCTGAACCAATGTGCAAGGCAAATCGTTGTAAATGTGTAGGCCGCTCCACACTTTAAACAAAAATGATACCCTGTAAGGGAACAAATAAACTTTAACTTCTGCGAAATCTTTGTAAGATTTCACAAAAGTTGGGGGGCAAATGATATGGGCTTAAAAATAGCCTAAAATTATAATTAATGTCAAATTAATTAGACCTGATATGGTCCAATAACGAAGCCCAATTAATGAGGCCTAGAGCCCTGATTATTTATTAATTTCATAATTAATAAATAGGGTGGATTAGCAGCTCATTAAATGAGTCATAAGGATGATATAATTCTATAAAATATAGCCTTAAGGGCACTTACACCAACTAGGAGTCTGATTCCTTTATTCTAGGACTTCAAAGTCTATCCAAGGACTGAGAACTTGTTCAACAAGTCTTCTAACTCTCGTCCAATTCAAGGACTCTCAACATCTATATAAAGGGACTCACCCCATCAATCAGAACTACGTTTTTTTGGCTTGATTCTCTAATTCACAGAGATACGTAGTCATATCGTAAAGGCAGAATTAAGCTACGAAACACGAGAGCAGCCATTAAAAGTCTTGAGCTCCCGAACCTTAGTAATAAATACAATAGTTAATACACCCTAAGTTTTTATCCATAAAAATTGTAATATTCAGATCTCGGATTGACTCTTGATCATGAATTTTTTGGACTAAAGCCCATTTTTAGAGGTTGCAAACATGGTCAATGCCCATTAAGTGATATGATATATGATCAATGTAAGCTAAATGCGATTTATGCATGGGTCTAAATGATTAAAAAAACTAGTAAAGCCAATTAATTGATGGATCTGTTATACCATAATATATATACAGATATAGGTAACTCTCTATATATATATATATCAGCTTGTTGTATCGGGTTAATTATATATATATGTGTGTTAGCTGCAATATTCTCGCATGCTAAATTTAGTAAACAAGAAAATAATTAAATGGTAGGAAAGTGGTTGAATAAATGAAACAAATAATTACACAAAGAAAAGGAGAAAAGGCTTTATTTCCTTTAAGAGGAGTCTGCACACTAAAAGGTTGAACACGCCAGAAATGGAAAACCTCAGTCCTCAATCATACAAACTTCGAAAAAATATTGGAAAAAAAACACTTTTTTGAAATTGTGAATTGATAAATTAATATTCATGTATAATATTTTTAACTCAAATTCAAGTGTGAATAAAAATATTCCAAAATCCCCGATTTAATCGATTAGTACCCTGCATCCGACCGATTCGATTTTTTTAAATTCGATTAATCCTTTTAAGTTTTTCTTTATCTGAGTATATATAATTATTTATTAAAATTAAAATAATATATTCATTTAAAATGAATAATATATGAATTATGATATAATAAATATATATTTATTAATAAATAACTAATATAATTATAATTAAATTATATAATTTAATATAATATAATAGTACATCCGATTTTAATTCCGATTAATTTATGATTTTCATTTTAACCCTAAATCGGTAGTTCTGTCTATCTTGTCTGATTCCTAATTTTTATAACATTAGTAAGAACTGATAATAAAAATATATGAATTAACTTTATTATTATTAAATTTATGCGAACTTGATTTAAGATATGCAACATGCTACGGCCGAGGGTACTTTGAGTGACATATTACTATTACTTAAAAATAATTAAGTGAAAAGTGGGGTTGGAACATTAGGTAGATAGGTGGGTTACCCTGGAAGTCAGACGTGCCCCTGAAATATCATCTCGTCAGTGTTTTCTTTTCTTGAATGTGGAGAGCACTTGTAAAAAACAGATTGAAAGGCAAAAGAAACAAACAGATGCAATGTTTATTATATATTTATTATGTGTCTATGGTGTGTCGTATAATAAAAACAAAAGGGAATAAGGCGTGGCTGCTATATTATGAGAACATCCCATGAAAATATATTATTTAGTGTCTGGGATGTGATCTGTTTTTGTACGTGAAATCATTTTTATGCTTCTTGCATTTCATTGTCGTCATCATCATCCTCATTTCTTCTATTTTGTTTCGAGTTTTTTTTTGGCTAGTTTACATGTGTCTGCATTACTTTCTTCTTCCTACGACTTTTTCTCAAGGTGTCTTGTCTATATATAAATTGTAATTTGGAGAGTTTTTTTTTTTTTTGAAAGTGGAGAGTATAGAGCATGTGTTAAAAAAAGAGATACGTGCAACGATTTAACTCTTATCCTATCGGAACATTAAGATTTGGACTCTTAATATCTGTCTGCGCTTGGATAATTTGAGAAGCGGAGAGTATATATTTTTCCACTTTCTATAAATTGACCAAGTTCTTAAACTAATAAAAATGTAGTTTACAGAGGTAGATATATTAACATAAAACAGTAGGATAGAATCGTAAAACGCTGATAATTGGTGGCACGAAAGGTTAAAATTGTCCCCGGCCGACAACAACCGGGGAGACCCCACTCCGGCTACATGAATATCATCATCGGGTATGCACCCTAGTTCCTTGACACCAAAAGCTCACATCCTTAAATCCAAACTCTAGCTAACTAGCTAAACCTAATCATTGCTGGTTCCAACTAGTTTATCGCTTGTGGCTAATTAACGCAGACAGCTAAGGAAGAGCACGCTACATGGACAAGTTAGTTTATTTATTTATTCTCTCGTTGACGACGATCCCATTAAATAAATTGGTAAATGCGTTTAATTATTTAAAAGCTAATTATGTCTGCGCACCGTAATATACTTGGTCCGGCTTATGTTTCTTTTTAAAAAATCGAATTGTCGATCTCAGATAGAGTTTGTGTTATGTGTATGTATATTTTGAATTTAAGTATATGTATTAATTGTTGCAACGTTGTGGTAATGGTATGAAGTTAATTAATCCATCTGTTTTATGCAAAATGATGACTTAAGCATTGAGTTTTATGGCAAACACTCATGCCAAACACCATGAATTGCCACCGCCCGCCCCGCCCCGCCCCTATAAACTTTATTTTACGGCAAGTGTCTTAATATACTATGATTTTAATTGCGACTTGCGAAATAACTTAAATTGGACTGTGATGTATAAGAAATTTTAGAAGTGCTGCCGATGTCTTTCCTTTCTAACTTTTTTCTAGTTGAGGGAAAGGGATTTTTTTATCATATGTGCAACTTGCGTTTAGTTCATTGTAGCATTGACATTATGATGACTCCCATTAGAGGAAAGTCACAGTTACTAACTCGACTCTAAAAATATCTAATGAATATATATGGATTTAATGATTTTTTCTATAAAAAAAAAAGATCTTTGATGTCGGGTAAAAATTGATATTTTTATATAAAAAAAAATATTGTGTTTATGATTCACGTTAAATAGAGTTTTAAATAGAGATATATCAATCGCGTCATAAATTAGGGTTTATTGAAACTGGAGTTCGATTAGTTAAAATTTTTAATTAATTTGGAATTTCAATTAAAACTCTAATTACAGATAATATAAGGAGGTTAGAGATGATGTGAGATGGAGAGATGAAGAGATGAAGAGAAAGACATGAGAAAAAACGAGAAAGAGAAGGGAGAGAGAATCAAACAAAGAACGGAGAATGACGGAGTGGGAGACGGAGTGAGAGAGTGAGACGAAAGGAGGAAAAAGGGGGGATAATAGATATTTTGTTAAGAGAAGAATAATTTTTTTTGTTAAGGAAAAACATTTAAAAAATAATTGGGGGTGAAAATAAACGGATGTTTTTAAATTTTTAAAAATTAATCATCGATAAGGATTGTAATTTCAAACAGATATCTAAAAAATTAGACAACGATTATGTCTTTAACCGATATCTAATTCACATTTCATTTTTTCTTAAAATAACTATCAACAATGGTTATTATATCGACCGGTATTTAATATATACAATAACACCGTTTTAAAATAATCGATATATAAAAAAATTTTGAATTAGTCATCTGAACAACTGATGTCTACCAAGGACCGATTTCTATTTACTGAATTCTAGTACTCTTGTAATTGATCCTTAATACAAAGTTACAATAGAAACATCTCTTTTTCGGAGTGTATATTTATAAACAATGTCAAGTTTCAAAATTTGTTACTCACATAAAAGCTTAAACATTTAATCTTTTTAAGGTTTAGTTAGTAATTAGATTTTAGATAATTAGAATATACTCAAAATCATAGAAATCAAATATTAAAAACAGTATGTAGTCAAATATATGTACGCGACAACCAACCATACCCTAAGATAGATGTTGCGTTGTGTAAATATAACATAATAACTGTCTAATGCGATAAAACATGATGAATAATTAAATTCCTTAACATTTACAAATCTTTCAATGGCTGATGATCAATAGCACTTATTTTTTGTCATGTAGTAAGGAATTTTTAATTTTAATATAACAATAGGGCTCTATTATAAAAATCGGCCAATTTTTCAAAAATCACTGATAAATTGCTCAAAAATCGGTTAAAAATATTTGTCCGATTTGACCGAATTTCGATAAATTACCGATAAATCATTCAATTTTTTAAAAATCGTCTGATATATTACAAATCGATACATCAACCGAATAATTCCGATTTCCGAAATCTGTAACACTGCAGTTGGGTAATATGTTCACTTTCTTTTCTCCGCGTCAAAAGTTCGACTCTTCTTCTGAAAAGCAAAGTAATGAATCATTTTAAAGATTGATTTACTAGCCAGCTAGCAAAGTCATATATCAAACAAGTTTTTTAAGTTTTGAACGAGGTAGTTGGATAAAGCGTAATTAAGTATCGTAACTAATCCGGGAGCAATTTGGATAAACTTGAAAACGGTTATACTTTTAATTATTTTTTTTGAGTTAAAAATTGATATTTATAATTTTAATTTGGATGCATAAGTTGGGTAATTTTATTAAAGTGAATTAATTTGATAAATTTTGACCAAATTTTTTTATATTATATAAACATAAAATCAAGATTTAAATTATTAGTACATATACATAAAAAAATTATGAGTTAAGGATAAGTTAAAAAGTAAGTTTTGGGTCTGATTGCTCGCCCACTTATGATGTGTTTGGTTGGAATGAATCAATTTTGGTAGAAAAGGAATGATGGTGAGATGGAATGGGGAAAGAATGGAATGGAGGGAGAATGGAATAATCATTTAGGTATCCCGTTTGTTTCAATTTTTTTAATGGAATGAAATGATCATTTCCATTCTTTAGACTTGTTTGATTACTAAAAGGAATGGAATGAACTCAATTTTTTTATTAATATAAATATGGATACCCTTGTGTAATACAATAATTTCAAATGTAAATATTATATAAATACTACATAACTTTCAAGAATTTTTTTAGTATAAAAAAGGTTCAAAACATTTATCTACAAGATAATATATTTTCATAGTTCACAGTGTGAGGTATTTCATAGTTCAGAGTGAGGTAGAAGAGATTGTACAGACACTTCTTCCACAAACCAAATATAAAATGAACAATTTTTGCTACTAATTTTAATATCAAATGTTGAAGCAACCCAATGATATTAATAACACAACTAAATTTCACATTTTTTCATCTAATATAGCATCAACAATCACACTCATTTTCTCAGCAGGTGCTGCAAAAAACAAAATCATCAAATCTTCATCCTTGGTTATTTTCTTTGCAACTTGAAGTTTTAGTGGTATTTTAAGACCTGGATTCTTTGAAAGTTCCTCTTTTAGTTGCTTATTTTTATCCATCATATCTTCTTTAGCCGCAATAAGTAACTTAGTAGGAGTCTCAGATTGATTAGCAATTCTGTCAGAAGTAGCATAAACAACCTCCAACAATGAATGTATATTTCCCTTTTTCTGTTTCTTCCTGCTTGTGGACTTGTCTAAATGAGTACTTGGTTGTATGTTATCATGCAGGGATAATTCATCTCCAGCATTCATGTTAAGTTCTTCCACAACATTATTGAGATTTTCAGCAAGATTTCCAGTTGTTCTATCTTTGCCAAAGATGATTGAGAGTTCTTTGAACCATGGCATAGAACTGTTCTGCCATTTAGATGTACATGGATGAACCTGTTAGGATATTCTCATTGTCATTTGATCAACTGTGGAGCAAAAAAAATTATGGAGAAGATAGCAAAGCTAGCTATAACATAAATACATAGAAGATAGCAATTTTATAGCTAGAAATCATACTTAGTACGAAAGAATACACACACACTATTTAAACTGAATAGTGTGTGTGTGTGTGTGTGCATCAGTAAACAAGTAGGCATATCAATAAACAAGTAGAATCAGTAAACAAGTAGAATCTTTTACCTTAAGATAAGAAATCCACACATCTCTTGGGGTAGTAACAACATTACGTTCTGAGTCCCATCCAAAACCCGAGCTGTTTGAT
Organism: Apium graveolens; assembly: GCF_009905375.1. Classification (NCBI taxonomy): domain Eukaryota; kingdom Viridiplantae; phylum Streptophyta; class Magnoliopsida; order Apiales; family Apiaceae; genus Apium; species Apium graveolens. The sequence goes on along the minus strand of NW_027420580.1, from coordinate 143,595 downwards.
CCATATCGAATGTCATAAACAACAGTAAAATCTTTTTTTAGTGTCTTGATTCGAGACTCTATATGGGGCTTTCCCTTCAAACCTGCATCAGGGAGTTTGGTTTGCAATACAGTCTCCAGAAATGTCAAATAGCCAGGTTTGAACCCATTGTCTGCTTTAAAATTTCCAGTGTTCACAAGTTCAGTCAAAGCTTCGACTAATTTTCCATCTTCCAAGTCAGTCCATTTCCTTTTATTTTTTCTAGCACCTCTTCCAACAGATGTAGTTGGTTCCAATTCCATATCATGTACCTGGATAATTTGACATTTACAGATTCGAAGAAAGTGCAACATACAGGTAATGAGACATAAACGTTCTTTTATTTAACTGATTCAGTAAATGTATTCTTTAATACAAGATAGCATAAATAAAAAACCCTAAAACAAACTAGTGGTTGAAGAATACTCTTTTTTCATGTGTTTCTTAATTGTTAGAACCTCTCTATTCACTAAAAAGAGTTTCAGCCATGTGATCTTTAAAATATGTCCACTCGTGGGTTGTGCCAACGCCTGTGTTATGGTCTTCAAGCACCTTATTAGGAATATGTTGAGTACTTGATGATAATTTGAACAAAATACTTAGTAGATTTTATTTAAGTGAATTTGTAGTTTTCAACGGATGATCATTTTCAACATCCGTTGAAAGAGTAGATTATGTAACAATAAGACCATTAGCACATTTCTGCATACTAGGATATGAAAGGCATATGTCATAGCCTACTCGTTTATTCGAGTATTTAACTCAACTCAAATAAGAATGTAATAAGTAAATAGTGGATCAAGCATCAGAGAGATCTCACAAAGTAACATCTGTCAAAGGATAAAGAAACATTGTTCATCTGCAGACTTGAAGATTCACTGGAAGAAGTTCAAGAATTTGATCATGCCTCAGTGATATAAATCAAGATCGTGGATTTAATCAAGTGACAGAGATCTCGTCAAGGTATCATTTATTACAAGGATTCAATCAGAACAACAAAGTCAAGACATGAAGAAACGTCACGAAAGTTAGTCACTCATGAACCAGACAGTACATCGAGTGTCAGCATTGAAGTGACGGAATTGATTCATAAGTCTCCAAGATTGTCTGAAGAATGGATGCTGCTCAGGGTTAGTATTAATTCTCTATTAATTAATTAAGTCATATAATTTAATTAAGAAAATAAATTAACTCTGCAAGGATTAATTTATTGATTAATTGAATTAAATTGATTAATTAATTTAGAATTAATATCAAGGATTTTCAGAATATTAATTGATTAAAATCTGTGATAATTCTGAAAAGACAACTGATTGTACTAGTATGACAATCGGTATGACAATTGATAGTCATACCGAGTGTCTTGCAAATTCAGTTGATTGTTTTAATAGAATTTTCAATTAGATGAAAATCAATTAAGTATTCAGAAAAACAATTTCAATTGTACTACAATGACAATCGGTATGACAATCAATAGTCATACCGAAAGTCTTGCTAGTTCATTTTAATTGTCTTCCTAGCTCTAACAGATTGTCTCACCGAAAGTCATTCAAGCTCAAATAGATTGTCACACCAGTTCAACAACTTCGGCTGTGATTGTTTAAAAGAAGCAGAAGACAATATCAACGATTTTTGATCAAGAAAAAGAAACAGAGCAGATAATACAGAACAAGAAAAACATAGCAGAACAAAAGAGAAAATATTTCATCCTTCTTCTGTTTATTCAAGATCATAATTTCTAGATTGTAATGTTAAATCTAATCAACTAGAAATACTTATCTTGTTCTTGTATATCAATCTAGCGGATTAAAATCCCTAGAACTTAATCTCAAATCGCTTTTTAGCATTTGATCTTTTAATTACAAAAATAGAAAAAGTTCATGTCGAATTTATTCTAAATTTGTAATAATTGATTTGAGATTAATCCCTTGTAATCGATACCGTAGTTGTAACACCTTTCAAGTTTAATAAAAGTTTTATTTAACTTGAATTTTGTTTCACAATTTTATTCCGCATTTTATTCGACGAAACGGTATTGTTTGCATTCAACCCCCCCTTCTACAAACAAATTGGGACCTAACAATTGGTATCAGAGCCTTCTGATTAACGTACAAATCAAGATCCTAGACTTTTGTGTTTCTTTCACTTCTTGAATTTTTATTCACTCAAAAATTCATAATGACTACACAAAAAGTTGGAACCGTTAAAATTCCACTTTTCGATAAAGAAAATTATGTGATGTGGAAGAAGAAGATGCTACTGTTTTTACAGGTTGCTAATCCCAAATATTTGCAAGTGTTGAAGAAGGGTCCAAAGATTCCTATGGTTATTGAACCAGAGGTAATAGAGAATGATGTGGTGATCACCAAAGCGAGAACTTATGTGAAGGATCCTGAGGACTTCTCTCCTGCTGAAATAGAAGAAGCTTCCCTGGATGCTAGCCTTCAATTAATCTTAGTAGATTCCCTTAATCCCCTAATGAACAGACATGTGATGAATTGTAAAGATTCTAAACATATCTGGGAACTATTGAGATTATTAATGAAGGCACAGAGGAAGTTAGGGAGAACAAACTAGAAATCCTAACCTCTGAGTATGAATACTTTAAATCCAATCCAGGAGAAGGAATCACTGAAGTGTTTGAGAGGTACAATGCATTGATCAATAACCTGAATATTAATGGTAAATACTATTCCATCAGGGAGGTCAACAAAAAGTTCCTTTTGACACTGCCAACTCATCTCGAACATAGAATCACTGCCATAAGAGAAGCAAGAGATCTGAGTGAGATTTCTTTGGAAAGGCTCTATGGTGTGTTAAAGACTTATGAGTTGGAGCAGATTCAGCAGAAGGAGGTTTACGGGAAAGGAAGGATGGTCAGCACGTCTACTGCTCTGGTAGCTGATGAACAACAACCACTATATCAACAACAATCTCAACAGTCAGACAGAATGGTACAGTCTTCCAAGGTTGAAGACAATGTTATAGTAGCAGAATTTGATTCTCCTACTACCAATCAATCAGGAGATGATTATTATTCCTTGGAAGAACTGGAGCAATTGGAGGATGAGTCAATGGCCCTGATTGTCAAGAGATTCTCAAATGTCAGATTCAAAAGGAATCCCAAGTTCAAGTACAAGTCCAACTACAACAGATTCCAGAAAGGTGGATCTTCATCCTCTAACACCAGCAGTGGTGGGTATAAAACAGGGATGGTTGATCGAAGCACCATCCGATGCTTCAACTGTAATGAGTTGGGACACTTTGCCACAGAATGCAGAAAGCCAAAACAGGCAAGGAAGAACTCTTATGATTCTAATCAGAAGAGTAAATCTGAAAGGGCGTACCTGGCAAAGGGAAGAAGTTGGGATGATACTGACAGTGAAGATGAAGAAGTTGGGAATCTTGCTCTCATGGCTAGTGATGCAAGCACCTCATCGTCAAGAAAAGAGGTAAAACTTTCTGATGCTGAAATGGTTTATCATCTAAGAGGTAACTTAGATTGTGCTCGTCGTGATAATGAATTGTTAAATCAACAAATCAAAGACCTTGAGAAAGAGGTCAATGAATTAAGACTTGTGCACATTAATCAAGATAAACTTAAAGACCAAGTATCTTTTCTAGAGAATAGAGTTGACTGTTATAGACAACTCGAAACTATTCTCAAAGACAAGATCACCGGTCTTGAGGCTAAGGTTAAAGCTTACTTTAATTCTTGTTCGAAGTCCAAAGAGTTTTACAATAAGCAAGCTGTTAATCAAACACATGGAATAGGTTATGATTACAATGCTGCTATTGGAAAATTAGGCATAAACTCCCCTCCTCATGTATGTGCTAAAGGCAGGGAAGTACCACATGTGCTTAAGGGTGTTGATGAACCCCTCTATAAGGAATCAATTGCTGAACCATTTGATGAGACCTCTTTTATTATTCAAGAAGAAATTCGTGCTGAAGATAATGCTAATGGGAAAACTGTCTCCAAGTCAAGTGTGTCAAAAGTTCCAGTCAAGGTTGTGAAAGCAACTGAGACTAACTCAGACACACATGAGTTGGATAGCACAAATGCCATGTCTACCATGCATAAGTTGCCTATTGTTAATCCTTCTCATAAAGCATGTGGTGTTCCTGAATGTATGTCTTGTGCTTTTAATCTGTTGTTTGCTTATTTTAATGGTAAGCATGCTTCTAATGATAAGACTACTCCTCGTCAGCATGTGAATAATAGAAAGCATGATAGGTCTAAGACTGCTAGTCCTCCTAAAGTTAGAAAGGAGACATTTGTGCCTAAGCCTAAACATAAATCTGATAAGGCTGTTTTAAAGGTCAAATGTTCAGTCATTGAGAATGTTGAGAATAGTGAAATTAAGAATGTTGTTTTGCCTGATAAAGGCCAATTTTACAAGTATGCCGGACCCAGCTAAGCTTGGGTTCCGAAGAAGTTCTAATCCATTTGTATTGCAGGGCATTAAACAGGTACAACCGGTAGTGTGGATTCTTGACAGTGGATCGTCAAGACATATGACCGGAGATAGAGCCCTGCTATCAAATGTGGTTGAGAAAGCTGGCCCAGTGGTTACCTTTGGAGATAACAGCAAAGGTTTAACGGAGGGATATGGCTGTTTGCAAGCTGGAAATGTTATCATTGAAAATGTATATCTTGTGCAAGGACTTGAACACAATCTGCTTAGCATTAGTCAGTTCTGTGACAACGGCTACAATGTTTTATTCGACAAGCTGAAGTGTCAGATTCTGCACAAGAAAAGTGAAAAACCCTCTTAATGGGAATACGGAAAGGAAATCTGTTCGTAGCCGACATGAATTCTGGAAGCAATCTTGAAGTCAATTGTTTCTATGCAAAAGCATCGTCAAATGAAAGTTGGCTATGGCACAAGAGACTTTCCCATCTCAATTTCAAGACAATGAATTCTCTTGTCAAAAGAGAACTGGTAAGAGGTCTGCCTCAGCTGGAATTCTCTCCAGAAGGACTATGTGAGGCTTGCCAGAAAGGAAAGTCAAAGAAAGCAAGTCACAAAGGCACTGACACATCTTCCATAACTGGTGTTCTGCAATTATTGCACATGGATTTATTTGGTCCAGTTAATATCCTTTCTATGTCAAAGAAGTGTTACTGTCTTGTGATAGTTGATGACTATTCCAAGTATACGTGGGTTTTATTTCTTCACTCTAAGGATGAAACACCACAAGTTGTGATTGATCATATCAAGATGATTGAGTTAGATTCTAACGTCCCTGTTAGAGCAATAAGGTCAGATAATGGAACAGAATTCAAGAATGCACTTCTAAATGGATTCTGTACAGACAAAGGGATTACCAGACAATTTTCAGCTCCTAGAACCCCTCAGCAAAATGGAGTGGTAGAAAGGAAGAATCGTACATTGATTGAAGCTGCAAGAACGATGTTAAATGAATCAGGTCTTCCAATGTACTTTTGGGCTGAAGCTGTCAATACTGCATGTTATACTCAGAATCGAACTCTAATCAACAAAGACTTCATGAAAACTCCTTATGAGATTTTGAATGAACAGAAACCTTCTATCAAATACTTTCATGTATTTGGTGCCAGATGCTTCGTGCTCAAGGATGGAGATGATCGTCGTGGTAAGTTCGAGGCAAAGGCATATGAGGGTATTTTTGTTGGATATGGAAGAAGATCATATAGAGTGTATATCATTGATCAACACAAAGTAACTGAAAGTGTCAATGTTACTTTTGATGACACTAAACTCCCTAGTATCCAAACTGAAGATCCTTCTGAGAAACTGAAGTTTGATGATATGTCAGATTCAGAGTCAGAACATGGTCAAGAACCTGAGGTTGTTGCTGTTGAAGAACCTGTTAATCCTGATATTACTCAAGGTAATAGTGATGGAAACTCTGGAAACAATGGAGATACCACTGCTACTGGACGGAGAATCTTCAAGTCAACATGGCAACAACTCAGGGGGAGATGCTGAAGGATCAACTAGTAGGACACAACATCACAATGAATTTCAAGGCGAATCATCAAGATCAAATCTTCCAAGACAGACTAGTCTGGAATAAAGCTCACCCTTTTGAGTTGATTATTGGTGATCCAGATGTTGGAGTCAGAACTAGACGTGCTACTCAAAATGAGTGTCTGTTCTCAGGATTTCTTTCTGAGATAGGAACCTAAGAAAATTGAAGAAGCACTAACTGATCCAGATTGGGTGATTGCTATGCAAGATGAACTCAATCAGTTTGAAAGTCAACAAGTCTGGAAACTGGTACCTAGGCCTGTACACAAGAAGGCTGTTGGTACAAGATGGGTATTCAGGAATAAACTAGATGAAGATGGTGTGGTTACAAGAAACAAGGCAAGACTGGTAGCTAAAGGGTATTCTCAAGCTGAAGGTATTGATTATGATGAAACCTATGCTCCAGTGGCTAGACTTGAGGCCATCAGGATATTTCTGGCATTCGCAGCATTTTCAAACTTTAAAGTTTATCAAATGGATGTCAAGAGCGCCTTTCTGAATGGAAAGCTGGATGAAGAGGTATATGTAGAGCAACCTCCTGGTTTTGAAGATCCAGATCATATGGATTTTGTCTTCTTTCTTTTCAAGGCTATCTATGGGCTAAAACAGTCACCAAGAAAATGGTATGACACTCTCTCTGAATTTCTTATTGAAAATAGCTTTATTAGAGGTGTCATAGACAAAACTCTCTTTTCTAAGAAACATAAGAATGATACTATATTAGTCCAAGTCTATGTGGATGATATAATATTTGGGTCTACTAATAATAATCTCTGTAAGAGATTTGCTAAGTTAATGCACAGCAAGTTTGAAATGAGCATGATGGGAGAGCTGAAGTTCTTTCTTGGATTACAAGTAAATCAAAGGTTAGATGGAACATTTATTTGTCAATCCAAGTATCTCAAGGAACTCCTCAAAAAGTACAATCTAGAGGATTCTGCATCAGCAAGGACTCCATCAACTACAGCTGTCAAGCTTGGACCATGTGAAAACTCCATTAAGGTAGATGTCACAAGCTACAGAGGTATGATTGGCTCGTTACTCTATCTTACTGCAAGTAGACCAGATATTATGTATGCTACATGCCTATGTGCAAGGTTCCAAGCGGATCCTAGAGATATTCATCTCGTTGCTGTTAAACGAATCTTAAGATATCTTAAGGGAACACCAAATCTAGGTATTTGGTACCCTAAAGAATCTGGTTTTAACCTTGTCGGATATACAGATTCAGATTATGCAGGAAGTGTTGTTGATAGGAAAAGCACCTCAGGAAGTTGTCAATTCTTAGGAAGCAGGCTAGTCTCATGGTACAGCAAGAAACAGCAAACAGTTTCCAACTCAACGGCCGAGGCTGAATATATTGCTGCTGGAAGCTGCTGTGCTCAGATCTTGTGGATTAGGAACCAACTACGAGACTATGGCTCTGTATTGAACAAGATTCCTATTTTATGTGACAACACAAGTGCAATAGCCATCACCAACAACCCTGTGCAGCACTCGAGGACAAAGCACATTGACATCAGGTATCATTTTATTAGAGAGCACGTCATGAATGGTACTGTTGAACTATTTTTTGTTCCAACAGAAGATCAAATAGCAGATATTTTCACTAAACCACTTGACGAATCCACATTTACCAGATTAGTTGGTAAATTGGGCATGTTAAATAGTTTTTGTGATTAAATTAATTAATATCTGGAATCTGTTCTTGAATGAATTTACAAATGAATTTTTCATAAATGATAAATTCATTTGCAAATTTATTTTATCATTTTATCATTTTTCTTGCTTATTTCTATGTAATATATATTATCTTATCTATTTTTATTTTCCCTACTTGTTAATTTAAAAAATATCTCAGAATATTTTATTTCTTCTAAAGATATTTTTCTATGAATTTTATTTGCTAAAATTCAACAGAAATCTATTTTTGGAATTAAAATAATTAATTCTGAAATATTGTCTTTGTTTCTGTAAAAATTATAAGTTTTTATTTCAGTTTTACTATTTTGAAATAAAGTTGCAGTACATTAATAGTAGTCTGTTACTTGCATATTCATTTTGTTTTAATACTGCAAAGACAATCGGCAAGACAATTAAAATTGTCTTGCTGAAAATCATTTCAGTAAAAATGAAGATATAAATCTGTTATGCTTATTTTATCTTATTCTAGAAAGACAATCGGCAAGACAATTGAAATTGTCTTGCTGAAAGTCATTTTAGTATATAATGACTGCTTATTTTAAAATAAGATTAACTTTATAACTGGCAAGACAATCGGTATGACTATTGATTGTCATGCCAGTAATAAAATTAATATCAGAATAATATTGTTTTATTTTGTACTGGTATGACAATCGGTATGACTATCAGATTGTCATACCAGTTATATTTTTAATACTCATTTTATTTGTTTCATTTCCTTCTTTTTGCCTGGTATGACAATCGGTATGACAATCCCGGATTGTCATACCAGCTGTCTTATATAAGCGTGTGGCCGTTTTCAATTTCATAACAGTTTCATTTCTCAAATTTGAACAGTTTTTTTTACTCTCTTTTACTCTCTTCTCTCTCTTCGAACAAGAACAAAACCAAACCAAAAATCTGATTCATTTCTTTGCTCGAGTTTTTACTCAGCACACTTAATCATCACTTTGTGATATATACATACAAGTATATACATAAAGAAGTGCTGCTGAAATTTTCTTATAATAAAAAAAAAAAACAAAAAAAAAAAATCATATTAAAACCAAGTTGCCCCTTCAAATTCCTTTTTAATTTTAATTTCTTACTTGTGTCTTTTGGTGTATCAAAATTGTGCTTGTGAGTTAAGAATTTTAACGAGATACATTACGGTCTAAATTTTTCGATTATAATTAATTTAATTCGAATTATTAAATTAATTTAATTAATTCGAATTTTCTTAATAATATTCTTAAAATTCTGAAAAGCTTGTGTCTTATTATTTTTCTTTAAAAAAATGGCTCTCAATTTCCAAATTGTCGCGCATAATCAAGTTGGTTATTTTAATCCGGAAAAATGTGATGTTGAAAAATTTAAGCCGTGGATTAGATTTTTAAATGATCATTCGATTGTTAGCTCTGCTATTAAATCAAATGTGATTTTAAACATCGATCTTCTTAGACTAATTTGCACAACTTCTACTGTGGCCGATGATTCAAAATCTTTTTCATTCACCATCGCAAACACACAGTATGTAGTTGATGAAACAGTCGTCAATCGTGCTTTAAATTTTCCACTAGACAATTTCTGTAATTTACCCTCTGAAAATGATATCACAAATTTTTTCAATGCCATTCACTATCAGGGGGTGATCAATTTAACCAAACTTTCTAAATCAAATTTGGTGTCTGAATGGGATATATTCTTCGATACACTTTCCAAAGTGTTTGCCAACTGCACAAAATCTAATTTTCATAACATTACTTCCACCCTGCAGTATATTGGTCTTGCGGTTGTTTTCAATCAAAGGATCAATTTTGGCAAACTACTTTTTCCCATTCTCCTGAGACGTCTAACTTCTGCTTTACGTGATCATTCTACAAATCGTAGGGTATCATGTTACTATGCTCGTTTTCTTATGCTCATAGCAGATCATCTACTCACCCCTGAACACAAATCACTTTTTGCTAACTCTGCTGTAACTGAACCCCCACCAGTTAGCAAAAAGATTTACACTCGCCAAGACACAACCTTCAAATTTTTGCAAGTACCAGTACTTGTATCTGCTTTCATGGCCAATTATATTCCATTACCTATTTTTAATCTACCCGGCCATGAACAGCAACCTCAACCTCCAGTGGTACAAGCCACCCAGGCTCTTCCATTACAGGTAGTAACTCCTCACTCTCACTCTCTTCCTACTTCTGTTAACAGACCCTCAGTGGTTGATAGGGCTGACCATGAAGTTGTAGAACCACAGCTTCAATCCCAGGTCATAGAGCCAAACACAGAGTCTCATTCTATCTCACCCTCTCCCCCACTGTCAAAAATGTTACCCAGAAGATTATTAGGAAGTAGTACAATGTCAAATTTGAGTGAACCCTCAGCTCTGCCTCCTCCTAAGAAAAGAAAAACCTATTCTGAGGCATCTGAAAGCCCATCCTTGTCCTCCCAACAGGACATGGACTTTGAAATGGCCAATGAACAGTTTCTAGAGGCATTCTCTCAACAGGATGCATCTATTGAAATTCGCCATCGGGCCATGGCATCCTGTACTGAGTCAAGCACAATTCCATTACTCACAATGGAACCATACACTTCCCCAGATAATACTCAGGACACCCAGCGAGGAGTGCACGTCGAGTCGGTTACAGTGCCTGCCATAGTTACGGCAGAAGAGCATTCACATGCTTCAGAGGGAAAATCTGACTCTCCGCCATCTTTAATAGAGTCATTTTCTCCCCTCCCAGATCCAACAACTCTGGCTCCCTTATGGGATTCTCCACTCGCAGATTTATCTGGAGAAAGTGGAGGGCAACTCTGTCAATCTATCCCTGAAGCAATTCAGACATCTATTCCAAAAGATTTGATAGCATTGACTGAGGATCGGGACTCGCGAATTCCCATTGCACCACCACTGACCTCTCTTGAAGAGGCTAGGGTGATTTTTAATGCAGGTACACAAGAACAGCAATTGGAAGACTCCTCACGAGCAATCATATTGAGAGAAACACATGCACGTGAGATGAGTGAACCAAATATGAGTGAACTTCAGGTGAGAGCACACACAGACACTGATACTGTCAACCTGTTAGCTCAGATTGCTGCCCTGAAAGAAGAACTTGCCAAAAGTCAAGCTGAAGCTCAAGCATTCAAAGCACAAGTGGTTGAACGGTCTTCTTCTTCCACCTCTGTCGACAATCAGCTTGCAATCATAAGGAATGACATCTCAGATTTAAAGACTACTGTAATACCAAAGCTCAATTCTATTCAGGACACTCCAAATTTATCAGCTGATGACATATCCAACTTCTGCTCCCTACATACAAGAATGACTTCTCTTGAAGACCTCGTTGAGATGAATCATTCACTAGACAACTCAAGATTTCTAAAGATAGAGACGGGCATGGAACATCTGAATGAAGGCATGAAGCACTTATATTACATGATCAAGAATTCTCATTGCCCTAATGAAGAACAAAGAGCTTATTTTGAAGGACCGTCTGGTGGAGGATCAGGCTCTGGAAGTGGTGGAGGTTTCAAAGGAAAGTCTGCAGAGGATCCCTCAACTAAGGGGGAGAAGAAAGGAGGGAGTAGTTCCAAAGGGAAAGAAAAAGATACTTCTGCTGGAGATAAAGGAAAGGCTGATGATGCCTACTACAGTGGAGAACAGGATGACTTCGATATTTTTGACATTCCCACTGAACCAGCTCAGGAAGATAAAGATGGGTTATTTGAAGCTGAAGAAGAAAGTGATTTTGAAGATTGGGAAGAAGAAGATACAGTGGATCCTAGGTTTGAGAAAGAATTTCAGAAAGAAAAGTCAGAGATGCAAAGAAAAGAAGCTGAACTCAAGAAGGTCTCACAGATCATTGATAGGAGAAAAGACATACAAAGAACAGAAACTCTTCAAAAGCAACGTCTTCATGACATTAAAGCTCAAGAAAGGAGAAGAGATGTCAGACTGAAGATTGGTGGAAAGTGGGATGAAGCTAGGAGAGTACTCGATATGCCTCAGCTATGCACTAACAATGATAGGCAGTTCTTACATCTTCTGGACAAGCTGGAAATCTCAAATCCTAACAATGACATGTACATGAATGCTATCAAGACTGAAGTCTCAAGGATCACAGCTGCTTTTGATAGATCCCTAAATGAGATGAGCATTTTTGTATATTGTCAGAGTGAAGGATCATTCAAGGTGTCACTTCATCTATTCGAGAATCGTTCGTTGTCAGAAATTTGGGTTCTTTTAAACAAAGTGAAAAGAAGCTCAGAGTTGAATGAAGTTCTTCGGGAAAGGCTTAAAGAGTTTGCCAGCAAGGCTAGTCCTCAAGTGGTCAACAATCCTCATCAAGTGAGATTCTTTAAGTCTGATTGTCTTCAAATCTGTCAGCTAGATGTACAATCTCTTAAAGACTACTCAGCTAAGCATCTGGTCTGGATGGAACATCATTTGAGAACAGCTGGATATTCATCCATGTTGAAGACTCAAGCTGCTGACTTGATTCAAGCTTATTGTGAGAAGAATGTTAAAAGGTACAATCAACTCAAGAATAAGTTGAAGACAGTTGGAGTTCAACCAGTCAGACCTGCAAGCTTCACTTCAGAAAAGGATCGTGTTTTTGACAAGGAATTGCTTCAAGATTTAGAAGAAGGTGAAGTAAGAAGAGAAGACAATTAAAGTCAATTAGCTCAAAACTCAATGTAATATGATTAGAGCGTTATGAATCAAGATAGTCTAATGTAGTTATATGTTCAGGCTAGAGGAACATCTATCTTGTATTCACTTGTAAATTTCATTTGGAATCTGGAAAATGTTAAATATAATCCAGAACTTTTCTGCTATTTACTTTACATTACTGTTCATATCTTTTTCTTATTTGTTAGTTGAGTTATCCTCTAGGTATTTGTTGTTATTGTCTAACAAGCAAATAGGGGGAGATTGAAAGGCATATGTCATAGCCTACTCGTTTATTCGAGTATTTAACTCAACTCAAATAAGAATGTAATAAGTAAATAGTGGATCAAGCATCAGAGAGATCTCACAAAGTAACATCTGTCAAAGGATAAAGAAACATTGTTCATCTGCAGACTTGAAGATTCACTGGAAGAAGTTCAAGAATTTGATCATGCCTCAGTGATATAAATCAAGATCGTTGATTTAATCAAGTGACAGAGATCTCGTCAAGGTATCATTTATTACAAGGATTCAATCAGAACAACAAAGTCAAGACATGAAGAAACGTCACGAAAGTTAGTCACTCATGAACCAGACAGTACATCGAGTGTCAGCATTGAAGTGACGGAATTGATTCATAAGTCTCGAAGATTGTCTGAAGAATGGATGCTGCTCAGGGTTAGTATTAATTCTCTATTAATTAATTAAGTCATATAATTTAATTAAGAAAATAAATTAACTCTGCAAGGATTAATTTATTGGTTAATTGAATTAAATTGATTAATTAATTTAGAATTAATATCAAGAATTTTCAGAATATTAATTGATTAAAATCTGTAATAATTCTGAAAAGACAACTGATTGTACTAGTATGACAATCGGTATGACAATTGATAGTCATACCGAATGTCTTGCAAATTCAGTTGATTGTTTTAATAGAATTTTCAATTAGATTAAAATCAATTAAGTATTCAGAAAAACAATTTCAATTGTACTACAATGACAATCGGTATGACAATCAATAGTCATACCGAAAGTCTTGCTAGTTCATTTTAATTGTCTTCCTAGCTCTAACAGATTGTCTCACCGAAAGTCATTCAAGCTCAAATAGATTGTCACACCAGTTCAACAACTTCGGCTGTGATTGTTTAAAAGAAGCAGAAGACAATATCAAATATATTCATTCAGCAAAAGAAACAGAGCAGCTAATACAGAACAAGAAAAACATAGCAGAACAAAAGAGAAAATATTTCATCCTTCTTCTGTTTATTCAAGATCATAATTTCTAGATTGTAATGTTAAATCTAATCAACTAGAAATACTTATCTTGTTCTTGTATATCAATCTAGCGGATTAAAATCCCTAGAACTTAATCTCAAATCGCTTTTTAGCATTTGATCTTTTAATTACAAAAATAGAAAAAGTTCATGTCGACTTTATTCTAAATTTGTAATAATTGATTTGAGATTAATCCCTTGTAATCGATACCGTAGTTGTAACACCTTTCAAGTTTAATAAAAGTTTTATTTAACTTGAATTTTGTTTCACAATTTTATTCCGCATTTTATTCGACGAAACGGTATTGTTTGCATTCAACCCCCCCTTCTACAAACAAATTGGGACCTAACAGCTCCAGTCAATGTCATGTCTATTGCAAAGAAAGAAATATGCTATGGTTATAGTGGATGAGTTTACAAGGTACACTTGGGTGTACTTCTTGCACAAGAAGAATGAAACTGCATTTACTCTAACTGATCATGTCAGACAGCTGGATAAGTTAGTCAAAGATTCTGTTAAAATTATAAGAAGTGATAATGGCACTGAGTTCAAGAATTCAATCATGGAAGAGTTTTGCAAAGATCATGAAATTAAACAGGAATTTTCTGCACCTGGAACTCCACAGCAAAATGGAGTTGTAGAAAGAAAGAACAGGACTCTCATTGTAGCTGCACGAACTATGCTTGATAAAGCAAAGCTACCAACCTACTTTTGGGCTGAAGCTGTGCAGACTGCTTGTTTTACACAGAATGCAACACTCATAAACAAGCAAGGAAAAACACCATATGAGATGGTGAAGAAAAAAAAGCCAAATCTGAAATACTTTCATGTATTTGGTTGCAAGTGTTTTATTCTTAAGACTCATCGTGAGCAGCTGTCAAAATTTGATCTAAAAGCTGATGAAGGAATCTTTGTTGGACATCCACTTTCCACAAAAGCCTTCATACTCTACAATTTAAGAACAAGGGTTGTCATGGAATCTATCAATGTATCTTTTGATGATAAGAAGATTACTGGACTTGAAGATTTCAATGATCACGATCAGCTGAGATTTGAAAATGAAGACTTAAATTATGATTCTGTAAATTCTGATGACTTAAACTCTGAACCTGTAAGTACTGATGTCATTGAATCTGTGGTAAGACTCCAAAGGAAAATGCACCTATCCAGGGGGAGCAAGCTGAAGATCCTACCACATCTCAAGACTCTCAAGAAGCATCAGGATGCTCTGATTCACGTAGTACTGATGAGCCAAATTCTGATAATTCTGGAAGCTCTGATACTTCAAATCCTGAAGGAATCAAGTCAAATTCTGAAGTCTCAGAGAGCATAACTACAGAAGGAGCATCAGAAAATTCTGATGGAGACAACATGGATCATGGGGGAGGATCCAGTTCTAGAAGTCAACTTCAATCTTCAAGGAAGTGGACCAAATCACATACACTTGACTTAATTATTAGAGATCTTGAAGCAGGTGTCAGAACTAGAACTGCAACATCAAATGAATGTCTCTATCATTCTTTTCTATCTCATACTGAACCAAAAAAAGTGGAAGAAGCTCTTTAAGATGCTGATTGGGTGCAAGTAATGCAGGTTGAGTTAAATGAATTTGAAAGAAATAAAGTCTGAACCCTAGTGCCAAGACCAAAGAACAGATCAGTTGTTGGCACAAAATGGGTGTTCAGAAACTAAACTGACAGTGATGGCATAATTACAAGGAATAAAGCAAGGCTGGTTGCTAAAGGCTACTCTCAATAGGAGGGTATTGATTATGATGAAACATTTGCACCAGTTGCTAGATTAGAAGCCATAAGGATCTTTTTGGCTTATGCTGTTCACAAAAAGTTTAAAGTCTTTCAAATGGATGTGAAAAGTGCTTTTCTTAATGGAGAATTGGAAGAAGAGGTCTATGTTGAACAACCTCCAGGCTTTGTAGATTCAAAATTTCCAAATCATGTCTACAGGCTTGACAAAGCACTTTATGGCCTTAAGCAAGCTCCTAGAGCATGGTATGGGACTTTAGCTCAATTCCTTCTGGAAAGTGGATTTCACAGAGGTATAATTGATAAAACACTGTTCTACCTTAACCATGGAAATGACTTACTTTTGGTACAAATATATGTTGATGATATCATATTTGGTTCTACAAATGCCAAACTCTGTGAGAGGTTTGCAAAGCTAATGCAGTCAAGATATCAAATGAGTATGATGGGAGAACTCAGCTATTTTCTGGGACTTCAAGTCAAGCAAACTGAAGAAGGTACTTTTATCTGTCAATCCAAGTACACCAAAAAATTACTGAAGAAGTTTGGAATGCAAGATAGTTCAACAGCATCCACTCCCATGGCCACTACAACCAAGTTAGCTAAAGATACTGGTTCATCAGTAGATATTACTAACTACAGAGGTATGATTGGCTCTTTACTCTATTTAACTGCAAGTAGACCTGATATCATGTATGCTACCTGTCTTTGTGCAAGATTTCAGACTGATCCAAGAGAACCTCACTTAATAGCTGTGAAAAAAAATTTCAAGTACCTTAAGGGTACAGCTGATCTGGGATTGTGGTATCCTAGAGAATCAAATTTTAAGCTAATAGGTTACTCAAATGCAGATTTTGCAGGATGCAAAATAGACAGAAAAAGCACTAGTGGAAGCTGCCAATTTCTTGGAGGCAGATTGGTTTCTTGGTTTAGCAAGAAACGTAAGTCAATTTCCACATCAACTGCAGAAGCAGAATATATTGCTGCAGGAAGCTGTTGCGCACAGATTCTTTGGATGAAGAATCAGTTACTGGATTATGGGTTAGAATTTTCTAAAATCCCTATTTATTGTGATAATCAAAGTGTTATTGCTATGACAGGTAATCCAGTTCAACACTCAATGACAAAGCACATGAGCAGTAGGTATCATTTCATAAGGGAACATGTGATGGAAGGTACAATAGAATTGCATTTTGTTCCAACAGATCAACAACTAGCAAATATCTTCACCAAACCACTATGTGAAGCTACTTTTAAAAGACTGGTAAATGAACTTGAAATGGTTTCAGGTTCTTTCTCTAAATCTGCTTAGTTTTTGTTCTCATGTATCAGACTTTATGATCAGTGTTTACAGATTTTTTTATCTTCATGAAATCAGTTCATTAATTGAAATTCATTAAATACTGATTGCTATCTGATGTTGATTTTTAAACTCTGATAGTGTTTTGAATGTTCAGTGACTATTCAATCCAATGAGGATAACTGTGCTAGATGCTGACCTAGTAGTCTTTAACATACTAGAAATCCCATGTTTGAAGTAGTTGTTTATGTGGAAACTCATTAACACAAGCAAATTCTGATTTTGAGCTTAGTCAAGTTTACTTTGTGTATCTTATTACTAAGTCACAAACTAGATTCTTGCTTCTTATCTGTTAGATTCTGATGTCAGTAAATCTTAAGAATGAACTAAATGCTGATAAGCCTCACTTATCAAAAGAAAAGAAAAGTCAGGTACTTCTTTGAGATCTAGAGTAAATATGTGGAAGGGAAGACCCAAGTGCATTGCTGGTATTAAGTAATATGCATTAGAAAAGAAAATAAATTTTCTTGGTGACTTTTCACATTCTCTGATTACTGGAGAAATACTATGACAACATCATAAATTCTGATAAGCAGTCGTGACTCACTTACACTGAGAAGCCACTGTAAAAAGGAATTTCAAAAGATGCATAAAATGAGCACAAACAGTTGAGGTGGACTCTTGCATAAATTTGTTCTATAGTAGACTTCATGATTGATGACAGATTTTAAGCACTTTTCTGAGTTATGCCTTATTTCTAAGATGTACTGAAGTTTATCAGAGTTTAATCTTTATCTAATATTCTGCTGAATGCACACACTTTCACTCCATATGAATGATGAAAATTAATGTGGTGATTAAGTTGTTTTTGACAAACAGTTAAGTGTCATTTGCATAATTTCTGAGGACAAGTTCTGATGGAAGTTCTGATGATTAAACTCTGAAGAAAACAAGTCAGTATTTGTATGAAGAATCACAGAAAAAGTTATTCACTTTTTGAGTTCAGAAGCCATATTCTGATGACTGTTAAAATCTGATATAAGTTAAGTTCTGATATTAAATCCTGATGGAATCCATGATGCTTACGTGGCAATTTTCTTTACTTGAATTATTGGTGGTAAAATCTGAAACATTCATATTTAAATCATAATATATTTGGGTATGATAAAAACAGTCATAATCATTATGGGTTGGTGATAAACGTGTTGGTCTTGAAAAACTGCACGTGCACAGTAATTATTGTTTATTTTACGTGCTCATTAACTCTTGCTTTAACTTTTTACTGACTGTTATTATTACACAGCGGTCTAGGGAGTCGAGGCATCATTATTTTTACTCTTAATCATTATACAGTCCTCGCGTCCCTTGGTATTCTATTGGCTATTTAAATCGACTTTTCATCCCATCCAAATCATCTTCCATTTTCTCACAAACTCACTCTCTCTTTTAATTCTCTCATTTTTCTTCTTCATAAACAAAAATGGTTTTTTTCAACTAGTTCATGAACTATGAAACTTTCAATATAGAGTTGAGTTGTGATGACTGGCAACAGGAGTGGCATGTCACTGCCATTCCTGAAGAGCTCTGGAACTCAGTTCCACAAGAGGTTCACACAGACCTCTTGTTATTTTCGATGGACTACCAGCTCCATCTTGATCGATTGGAAGAAGAAAGGAGACAGGCTCTCCTTCAGCAAGAACGGATCATCCGTCTTGCAGTGCTCTTTGTTAGCAGTAGGAGGAACTAGTCGTTAGGTCTTCTTAGACTAGGACTAAGGCTGTTGATGTAAAGAATCTTAGAATAGGACTATCTTGTAATTTTTGCATGTAATCGATAAATTTCATGAAATGTACTCGTTTGATATATTAGTGAAATTTCCTTTAATTGCAAGATTTAGTCTATGTTTCTCAAATTATGTGACTGTGCATGTTTTAATTGCAATTTGTTAATCTTTATTTCATCTATTTTCAACTTTATCCTTTGATGAATGTTTTGATTACAATTATGATCAATAATAAATTTTGTTGATTTGAGGAAACAATTGAAGCACGGGTTCATGCATCAGAACCTGTGATAGTTGGAGCTGAGAATGTTACTTCTCAGAAAGAAACTGCAGCTCAAAGTTCTGATACTTTGAAAAAGAAATTTGTAAGTTCTGAAGCTCCTAAAGCAACTCCTTCATTGGCAAGGAGATTGAAGAAAATGAAGGCTATGAGGTATTTGGCTAAGGCTCCATCAGAAGATACTGAAGAAGCTGGGGAAGGGGATCAGGAATCTCTGATCTCACAAGAACCAATTGTTATTGAAGCCCTTCCAGCTCAAGCCAAAGACACTGCTACTGATACAGTTGTAACCCCTCCTGTCTCACCTATTAAAGCTACAGATGATGCTAAAGAACAAACTGAAAATTCTGAAATAGATATTCATAATTTGAATATGCCAAATGTTCTTTATCTGGAAGCTCCATCTATAGAAGATCAGCAATTTCCAACTCATTTTCTAATTTTAAATGCTGAGATACCATCTATATCAACCACACCAGCTCTGGAGATAAATTCTGATGTTCGGAATTTAAATGAAGTTGTTCCTGAATCTCCAGTTGCTTCAAACACTGTTATGTTGTCAGAACATAATGAGTCTTCCTCAAGTTCTGAAGATAGTGTTTCTGATGAGACTCCAGTTCCCATTCTGGGCAAGGAAGAATTGGTGAAGAAATTTGTTGAAAAGGAAGCACCTATTCCTTGGGAGGATACTTATAGAGGTGTGGAGTGGACCAAGAAGTGGAATGACACTGATTTCATTCCAAGTTCTAACATTCTAACAGAGCATATTGCTAAAGCTGATGAGTTGCTCACAAATGCTGATTTAAAGACACAACTCAAGATCACTACTATATCTACCAAACATCTTCAAGGTCTACATACTTCTACTCATGAGAAGGTTGATACACTAAAGGTAACATACTGATAAGCTAGATCTACAGCTTAAGCTTGACAAGAATAGATATATCAGACCTACTCTTATGAAAATTGAATCCATTGAGAAGATTCAAGAGAAGCAACATGCCCAAATTGATGAGGTCCTGGCTAACCAAGTTTCTCAGAAAGCTCAATTGGAATAAATCCAATCTTCAGTTGAACTTCTTCTTTCTCTCTTACTTTCTGATGATGCCAAAAAGAGGGAGAAGGTAGTTAAGTCCAAATGCTCACCTACTGAAATACTGAAGAAAAAGGATGATAAAGGTGATGACCAGGGAAACTCTGATAAGAGTAGAGGTCAAGGAAAAGCTCAAGGAAAATCTTCTACACAGAACAAGTCAAGTTCTGATGCTGTGAATGCTAAAAGTCTGAAGTCAAGTTCTGATAAGCAAAGCCTGATGTCAAGTTCTGATATTCTGATTCAGTCAGGATCTAAAGACTCTCAGAAGTTTTTACAAACTCTGAAGATAAAGGGGAAGCAGACTATTGTTTATTACAAAAATCCTAAAATCCAGACACTTGATGAGGAGATAGCTAGAAGATTATTTCTGAAACAAAATCCAGGAATGGATTTGGAAACTCTTAAGGAGGAAGAAGCTAGATTTGCTGCTGAGAAGACAAATCTTAAGTCTAAAGCTTCTGATACAAAGAAACCTTCAAGGACTAAGGAAAAAGGTATTGTGATCAGGGAAAAGTCAAATTATGAGACTTCAAAGTCCAAGACTAGATCACAAACTGAGATTGATCCTAATTCAAAAGGAAAAGAAAAGGTTGGTGAACCTTTAAAGATTGAGAAAAAAAAGTTCTTCCATTCCATTCTATCAAACTACAGTGCATTATGATGATTTGATAGAAGACGAAACTGTTCAAATTCTGAAAAGAAGAAAGGTAATTGAAGAATCTAAAATAACCTCTGACACTGCTCAAGTTGTTCAGAATGAAGAACAGCAAGCTACAGAAGAAACAACAAATTATGATCAAGTTAATTTGGAAAAGATGACAATTGCTGATAAGAAGAAGCTGTTATGGAAGAAAGCTACTTCAGTTGAACCAAAATCCAATCTCTTGATGAATCAACTTGCAACATTTGGGTTGAGATCCAAGCAACCTAGAGATAAAGCTGGATTAGGTTCTAATGAAGAGAAAATACAAACAGGAGTAGAAGTTACTCTAAGAGATCCTTTCATGTTGACAAACAAACCATATGAACAAATCAAACGAAAGCACCTTGACAAGGTGTTTTCTGCTCAAATCGTGATAGATGCTCATGATAAGGAAAATCTAAAGGAGAAATTGATTTTATTTCTCTATGATGGATTAACTTACAAACTAGCTGATACTGATGTGCTAAAGAAGTCTGTCAAAGAACTTCAACATATTCACTATCTTCTAGAAGTAAAATCTGATGTTACAAGAAGATAGTCAGAATACATTTTGAAGGCTATAAGAGATCTATTTAGAATCTCTGGTACAAAGACTTCTCAGTATATACCAATAATTACTGAAGATGATGAAAGAGAAATTCCTATGCTGAAGAATTTTGCTAAGGTGGAAGTTATTCTGAAAGGAAAATGTTTATATTATAATGAAAACTCTTCACATCCTAGAGTTATCAGACTTGGTGATGGACTTGAAAGAACATCAATTCAAGCTCTCAGAACAGCCATTTATCAGATTGGTGATAGTAAAGATGAAGAACTGATGCAAGTCAAAGCACAGTTAGTTGAAATTCTGAGGAAAGCTGAAGACAAGCTGGTAAGAGATTTTGTTAAGAATCATTATGGATCCAGATTGATCCAATGAAGTTGGTAAAGCTAAAAGGACTGTAAGTTGTAGTTAATAGTCTTACTAAACTCTTAATGCATTTGAACTTAAATGTTTTTAACATCATCAAATCTATTAACTTGTATATTTTGCACAATTTACAAGTTGGGGGAGATTGTTAGATATATTTGAGATGTCATGTCTAATATGTTTCATGTTTAGTTTTCAGATCTTAACAAACAGGAAATATCAGTACTTACTGGAATCAGTACTTACTGGAAGTCAGAAATTAAGGATATCAGGACTTAGATTATCAGAAGATAATATCAGAAGATGGATATCATAACTTAAGTACTGGGGGACTAACAGTTAATGAAGGAAGGTGATTTATAGGAAAGAAGATCGATACTAATACAAAAAGAAGATATGCATGTAAAGAGTTAGGGGACTTAAAGAATTGTATAAGATATCTGATTGATATATTTTAGGAGACAGAATTATATTCCATATCAATTAGAAGTTATCTTGTAACTGTGTACTATATAAACACAGACATAGGTTTACACTATATGTGTTATCATTATCGAGAAGATCATACATTGTAACCTAGCAACTCTCATGATATTTATTCATCACTGAGAGAGAACAGTTCCATTGTAACAGAGTTTATTATATTGAATATATCTGTTTACTGTTACTTGTGTTCGAAATCGATTTGATTGTATTCTATACTGTATTCAACCTCCTTCTACAGTGTTGTGTGACCTAACAAAGATAAATAAGAAGCTTGAGAGTGAGAAGCAAGAAACTGAATTGTTGATGGTTGAGCTTGAAGCTTTAAAATAAGAAAATGCCTATTTCAAGAATTAGCTCAAGTGTGCAAATGAAATTGAAGCAGTGTTAAGGGAGAAACTAGAAAAGAATGAAGTAAAGATGAAATCTTTCAGAAATGCATCTGAACTGGTTCAACAGTATCATGAGAAGAATAAGCCATGTACAAACATTGATATTGGCCTCGACTATGAAGACATGAGTGACAAAAAGATGACTGTAGGTGACAAAGGGAAAGCCAAGAAGACTGAGAATGCTCCAACCTTTTTGAAAGAGGTTAATGCACCTACATTCAAAGCATGTGTAGTCAATTTCAGTGAAGAAGAATTGATAATCAAGCAAGAAATTGTTGATGTAGATAAAGAAAAGAAAACTGAAGAATCAGTTCAGACTTCAAAAACTGAAGAGAAGCTCATGAACAAACACAGTCCCAAGACTTGTTCAAGAAACCAAAGCTGTAGATGCAAGAAAGAAAAAGAGAAATAGAAATGGAAAAATAGGGATAAAGAAAAGCAATAATTTTGCCTATATTGCAAATGCTCCTAGAAAAAAGTGTGAAAAATGTGGCTCTTCACATCATCTAACTCACCTTTACAAAAAGGTTGTTAGCAAGTCAACTGAAGGAGCTTGCAAATACAATGAAGCTAATGCTAATGATCCATATTCATTCTGTGACAAGTTTGACTGCATTCCTTGCAACATGAAGGTAATGAAGAGTTGCCATAAACTGAGAGTAGATCTTAAAGAATTAAGAAATGAGTCTACATCAGAAGGAAAACATGCACAACAATCACTGAATTCTGTTTCTTCTAAAATTACTCATTCTACTTCTCCTGAAAAAGTTCCAAGAAGAAACTACCCAACACTGTTTGGGTTTCCAAACACACTTAAGACTCATTGTGTGCAGTGCAAGTGAAGAAAGTCATCTGGATCATAGACAGTGGATGTTCCAGGCATATGACTGGTGATAAAGCCCTGCCATCATAATTTGAGGAGAAAGCTGGCCCATTTGTGACCTTTGGAGATAACAGCAAAGGATTCAAAATGGGATATGGCAAGAATGTATTGAAAATGTTGTCTTTGATTAATGTAGTACTGGGCTGAATTTAAAATGAGTCTTTTCAGAATTAGCATACTATAGACAATGGTCTCAAGTCTTATTCTACAAGGAGAATGCACTGTTATCAGCAAGAAAACTGGTGAAGTTGCTCTTAAGGGAGCAAGGAAAGGAAGCTTGTTTGTTGAAGATTTTGACTCAACAAATAAGAATGGTATTTGTTGCTTCTACACCAAGGTATCAGGAGAAATAAATAAGCTTGCTCAAGTTGAAGCTTGTAAAGTTTATCAGACTAAGGAAATGAAGAAACTACCCAACAAGAGAGTCATGGAAAATGAAAGCTCATTTTATTCACCTGAGCTTGATTGCACAGCCTTAGGGGGAGAAAGAGGATCTTCAGATACTGGAAGGAAGCTTAACTTGGAATCATGACTTTCCAAGGGAATCATTTATGGAGCTGTTGGTTTCACAAATAAAAAATTTGTCTTTTCTAAGACCTGTATCCTGTTTTAGCATTAAAACTTCTTGCACTAACAGAAATACAACTAGCTGACTTTTTCACTAAACCTTTGGATGAAGAAACTTTCACTAGACTTGTAAGTGAAATTGGTTTATTCAATTCTTCATCCTAAGGCAAGAACTCATCTAATATTGTGCAGCAGATTAATCTCCAGTAAATCAAAATTAATTTGATTAAAATTGGAAATTAACTGAAATATGATTTATAAATATTTCAGAAATCTCTGTATATTTGTCTTTCAAATTCATTTAACTTGGAATTTTTCAAATTCTGAGTAAACTGCTTAGATGTTAATTTACATCCTTAATATTTAAAATTAACTCAAGGCAGACTTACAATAACTAAATGTATCTAGCAAACTGAGTTCTCGATAAGTATAAATTGACTTCTCGACAAGTCATTTTAGGACTTCTCGAGTGAGTCCTCGATAAGTCAACTTACTGACTTCTCAAGTGACTTCTCGATAGGTTTAAAATGACTTATCGACAAAGTCCTTGCAGAGTTCTCTAATAATGTTCACTCACCGAGTTCTCTACAAGTACAATTCTTGACTTATCAATAACTCAGAACTGAAAAAAATTAAACTGATAAATTACTTTGGTAAATTACTTTTGGAAAATTTATCCTAATTTTATTTTGAATTTATTCAAGTAAAAGTTAGAATTAATTCAGTCCATTTTTTGGACAAACTGGGTATTTATTTGACATTTCGACAAGTCAAGGTTGAGTTCTCTATAAGAGTAATTTAAAATGACTTCTCGACATGTACTTCACTTCTTTAAATGACTTCTCGATAGACAACTCCAAATGTCTATTTTTGAGTTCTCGACAAGTCATCTTCTTTTACTATAAATACCCAGACTTCACGATACATACATACTTACAGCTTTCGAGATCTAAAGTGACCTAGCTTTCAATCTATAACCGCTTTCTCTCTCGTTTTTCACTCTTTCTCAGAAATCTTTCCTACCTATCATTCTCATCAATCAACTATGGCTCAAAATATTGCTAGGGCATCTATCCCGGAGAAAGAAACTAATTATCTTGCTTTCACTAATACAAACCAAGCTCCTGATAGTTTCAAGGGGTTTGTAAAACTGCTTTCTGAATCCTATCTTGCAAGTGCCTTGACTGCAAATCCATTACCGTATCTAGATGTGCTGCATGATTTCTGGACTACAGCTGTAGTGAGGACTAATGTTAACAACAATTCTCTCTCTCTAGTGGTGACATGCACAATTGGAGGCCAACAAATAGAATTCAATGATCAAGATGTGAATAGAGCTTTAGGGCTGCCAACTGAGAATCTGGTGGAGGTGCCTACTCCTGATGAGCTGACTGGGTTTATGGACTTTATCAATTATGGTGGGAGAATCAACATGTCAAACTTAAACAGAACCAATCTAAGGAAAGAGTGCTCATTCATCTTTGACTCTGTAGTAAGGGTCTTTACTTGCAGAAAAACTGGATATGACAATATCTCAAGTGTTGTGCAAAAGGTGGTGTATTCAATTGCCCATAACAGACACCTGAATGTTGGTCTACTGATCCTAGAAGAACTTGCAACCAGGCTGATTATGCCCCTAACAGCTAGAGGTAAGGAAATATTCTTTCCTAGATTTATTATGTCCACTTTAAATAATAAAGTAGCTGACATACATCTGTTGAATGACATAGATAGTACTAAGATAGGCAAGTGTAAGCAAGCGTCCAAGATAATATTTGGCTCACTTACTACAAAGAATAAGGTCAGTGTAAGTCTGAAAATCACTCCATTTATGTTGGAAATATTTAGGACTTATCCTTATCCTATGCCTGACATGAGATCAAATGCACAATCTAGTACAGCTATGATTCCTGAACCTGTGGAAGTACAAATACAGGATCACCAATAGGGATCTTCCCAAGTTGCAACCATTCTTTCACAACCTTTAGAAGCTAGGAAACCAACTACCTCATCTTCTCAAAAAGGCGAGGTCAGTAAAAAGAAGAGAAAGGGGATAAACCTAGCTGTGCTAAATGAGAGTGGTGAGGAGAAAGCTGAAAGAGTACCACATCTGGTCAAAAGATCCAAAAGAAGTAAACAAACGGAGCTAACCACTCTATCTTCCTCTACATCCTCCCAAAAGGATGCAGTTGTAAAAACAACCAGGAGTGAGTCTGCACAGCCTGCACAAAAAGTAATTCAAGTGTATGATAGGAGAAACAAGGAAGGCACTCACTGTGAGAACACATCTCTTAAAGCTCCCTCATCTATTCAGGGGGAGCTGCCAACACTCACAACTGAGCAACAATTTCTTCTATCTAACATTTCTTTTATTCCAATTCCACTTGACTCCATTTCTCAAGTGCATCAAAAATCAAGTGACTTAGCTCAAGAAGCTTTGCTCACCACCCAGACACTTCATTCAGATGGTGAGAGGCTACATGCTGGGGTAGACCTTGATGATACCATCACAAACATGGGGGGTTCATCAGTCTTCACTGAAGACCCCATAGATATCTCTAATGCACCTTCATGTGCAAAACAGTCCTCATAGACTGAAAGGTTTGAGGGTAGTACTCCTGAGGGGGAGCTATCTAAATCTTCTCCAATTCAATTGGAGGTTCCTTATGAAGAAACAACTCCCCTTACAACCCTAGCAGAAATTGCCTCTACAGTTGAAGCTAGGAGTACAATTGCCCATGATCCTGTCATAGGGGAGGCAAGCTTAGCACATTCAAGTGCTAGTGTGTTGCAAGTCACACAAGGGTTTGAGGCTGGTGCACATGGCAGTAACCCAGTCAAATCCCCTCCAATTCAATTGGAGGTTCCCACTACAAGTGGAGGGCAACATACTGTCATAACCACAGAGAAATCTGTGAGTCAAACTGTGATCTCAGTCATAGGAGTTTTTGATGAACCATCAAGCTCTCAACCTCAAAAACCTCATATACTCTCTCAGTGGCTACAAGAATCTGCCTCACAACCAACTCCTGTAGATGATCTACTAGTAGAGCAGATCTCTGGACTGGCTAACATCTCACAACATCTTTTAACTTCAAACATGAGCAAATAAGATTATCAAGCCATTATGCTTGCTTACAATGAAGAAGTTGAGGAGAAAAAGGAGAAAATTGTCAATGATGCGGAGCCAGATGGGAATGTGGATGCATGGCTGTCTGAGGACTTTGCCTTGGAGATGAATCAAGTTTTGGCCAGATTTAGAGAAGAGTATGTTACTATTCTGGGCAGCAATGCAAAAGACTTGAGTCCAGAAGCTGTCTATGATGCCATTATAGATGTATACAAAGCTCAGCTCAAAGCATTTCATCTGTTTGGTAAGGCTCTTGAAATCAAGCTCACTGGTCATGAAGACAGAATCAGAAAACTGGTGAATAAGAAAATGGACATGATCATACCATCTCAAGAGCAGATCTCTTCGAAATTTAAGCATTTTTCTGAGCAAATGGCTAGGATGGATCTTTCCTCTATTGAGAAGGAAGTTAAAAATATCAAACTATCCTTCACAAATCTCCATACAATAATCCAGCAACAAATTACTCACTCAAATGAGACCAAGGTCCAACTGGATCAACTTCACCAGAGCAGATATAAACCTTCAGCATTGCTGATGGAAGGGATCAAAGAGGCTATAGGAGAACACTTTGGCACATCTAGCAGCTCTTATCAGCCTGGATCCACCTCAACAAATCTGCAAATTCAGTCTCTACAGGATCAAGTCACAGCATTGCAAGACTCCAATTCCTCTCTCACTGCACAAGTTCAGGCTTTGACATCTCTTGTCAAGAGCCAACAAACAGACATCCAAACTCTGGTGGACTCCAATAAGCATCTTCAAATGCAAAATTCCATAGCCTTAGGAGCCATCATGGGTAAACTCAACATACCACTACCTTCTTTGCCTGAACAAGTAAGACCTGAAATCCCTACTCCCCTTCTCATGCCTGTCAACAAGACTAAGGGGGAGATAGAGGCTAGGATGGCACAGTCAAGGTCAGCTCAATAAGTCCAAAAGTGCTGAAGAGAGTTTCAATTGAAAAATTGATATTGGAATGGAGAGACTTTTTAAGGCAGCTGAGGGTCCCAGTCAAAGCAGAGAATTTGATGAACTGCTTAAGGCACTCAGAGTTTCTCTCAATAACAATTTCTTCACCTATAAGAAAGCATTGGACAGGACAATAAATTCAATAAGAGTGATTTTGGTAACTAAAGACAATTTCAAGGAAAGAAGAATAATGGTCAACATCAATGACTCAGGGGTAGACAGATGTATGCAGGTGTCCCGTAACTATCTTATCTCTAGGAGGGCATCCGAATTAGATGTTTTGATAAGCAAAGTCAAAATTGTGATTCATGAAGATACTCTCTTGCTAACAGAATTGAAGAATGCACAAGTAGCTGCTTTCCCAGAAGCTTATCTACAGCCTAGCAAGGGAGTGGCATACATTTGTTCTACTACCAAACATTTCAAACATTTTCAAGTTCCCAAACAGTGTGTCATGGCAAACAAAAGGCTCATCATGACTCTTGAAACTGAGCTGAAAGTAAAAAAGGAACAAGACTGTTGAAGATGAGGAGATGATAAAATTGTTGAAAAGATATCTAGATAATGTAGAAGCAAACTTGCCCAAAACAAAAATTAACAAAGATGATTTGGATGATAATGAGCAGAAGAAATATGATCAAAATTCTTTTGACTTAAATTCAAGTCAGTCTACTTAGCCATCTGGAAGCAGGGGTGAAGAGAAGAAGGAGGATGACAAGAAAGATGAAGACATGAGGAGAAAAGGGGAAAGGAAGAGCAGAAAACCTCATGATAACTCAAAAACTCAAACAACCCTAAATATCTAAACACAACCACCTCAGCTCAACTCACAACATCAACTGTCTCTAACATCAAAACTTCCCAAATGCCTAAGCCAAAATTTCTTTACAGATAAACTGCCAACTCCTTCCTAAAAATTCCAATCATCTCAAGCCTCATAAACTTCAAGAAAATAACAACCCTACCTTAAGCCAAACCTTCGCTAAAATTCAATCTCAAATCTGTGGGAAGAAAGCCTAAGAAAGTCAAGCATATAAAGGAAGTGGAAGTCACTGAAAGGGCCATCTGTAATTGCTTCAGAGAATCTGACTTTCTACCTCTAAATTGGTGCATCACATATGAAGATCATTTCCAAAATTCAGCTTAGGAAATTGTCAAAGTCTGGGTTGTATCACTGAGAGAAGTCAGAGTCTATTTTAAGGATGGTACATTCACTCTTCTAAAAAAAACTTAATGGATTCCTTGACTCCTGCAAATTAAGAGAGTTCTAAGTTTGTTAAAAGGCAAGGACACTGTTACAAGGACTTGGAGATCATCTTCGGCTGAATGGTTGATTGAAAGGGAGGAAATAAAGAGAAGAGATAAGGCTGAAGCTGAAGAAAGAAGAAGGAAACATGATGAAGAAATAGATATGTTTATAAAAAGATCAGAAGAGTTGAAAGGAAAAGGATTTAGCAGAATTTCTAAAGATGGTAGATTTCTAAACATTAAAGTTGGTGAATTCTCAAGATTCAGGTTAGAGTATCTGAACCAAGGGTACTCTAAGGCAGCAAGGCAAAAAATTGTGAAACCTCTAAGTGGAACACTCATCATAGAAGAACTTGAAATTCTTAATCACTTGAAGGATAAACTTAGAGAGGAAGCAGATGTAAAAATTGTCTTTACCTGATTCCCATAATCCTGGAACTTGGTGAATCTTATGTTGTACAAGTTGTAATTTTATCAAGCTTTATATTTTAATCTTATCTTTCATCAGTTTTAAACTTGGGGTTAGTCTTGTTAACATGCATGGATTTCTATGAAGCAATCTTCTCACAAATTGGGGGAGATTGTTGTAAAAGACATGCCTATACTTTAACAAGACTAAGACAACTTGTCAACCCTAAGTAAGTTGTATTGTTATCTAAATTTGTATTCTGTACTTGTAACACTTAAAGTCTGTAAAAATGCAAAGGAGTAGGCTGGAGTCTTTTTCCTAAAGCAGTATCAAGCCTAAGGATTCTATCTGGAAGAAGATCAAGAAGATCATGCCTCAGAAGAATTTTGAAAAAGCTTGGAGTTGAATAAATCTGTTTGGAGAAAAATGTTCTAAGTCAAGATCTCTACTAGTCACAGATTTAATGTTATAGAGAAGTCATTCGAGAACTCCAGAATGACTTATCAAGAAGTCATTCAAACTCCAGAGAGTACCGATGGATAAGAAATACCTACTCGACGGATGAGATATATATCCACTCGATGGATGAATAACATCTACTTGACGGATGAGCAATATCTACTTAACAGATAAGCTATACATCTACTCGATGGATGAGCAATATCTACTCAACGGATAAGCAATATCCACCAAGAGTAGAGAAGTCAGGAAAATTACTCGAGAACTCAAAAAGATATCGACAAGTCATTCCTTCACTAGAGAACTCAGAGTTATCGAGAAGTCTATATCCATTCGATAACTCAGAGACATCTACAAATCAAGTGAAGTTATGAAGACTATAGATCTCGATGAGTTGAAGACCTCTACAAGTCAAACTCATTATGGAGTACCAGACATCTCGATAACCTTTATACTTATCGAGATATCAAGTGTTCAGATGAATCAAACTGAAGATCTCGAAGTACAGTCTTAAAGTACAGAATTGCAGATCAGTTTAATATCCAAGATAAATAATCAACAAACAATCCAACAGCTGGATTGACAAGTCTACAAAAAGTAGCTTGAGGAGTGTGCAAGATCAATGACAAAGATTAACTAACAGAGGAAGATTAAAGTAAACACGGGATGCTAAAGATATGCTAAGCCATAAATGAAAGATTTTCTTTTCTATAAATAGAAATGACAAGTGACAGTTTAGAAAAGCTAATAGCATGTTTATTATCCACTGTGTAAACCAGCAGCTAACTGAGCTATAAATTTAACACCGGTCCTCTAGTTAGAAGTAACAAATTAGATAAAAATTCTTGTAACACTCTCGAGAAGAAGCTGAGCTCTTTAACTTAGAAGAGCTTAGAAATTTTGTAGCAAAACATCTTAATTTTTAATACAAAAATTAAGTGAGTTTTGAAGATCTGTGTTCTTTATTTTATGCAAGTTTAATTTCTGCATGAACACTTTTCTATACAAGATTTAATTTACTTTGTCAACCGTTATCTTTCAAGAAAAGCCTAAAATCAGAAAACACATTCACCCCCCCCCCCTCTGTGTGTGATCCATTACCTAACAAGAACTAAGAGATCTCGATAAGCCATTATACTTATCGAGATGTTAGTTCTCTATAGAACAAATTGGAGATCTCGATATGAACCTCAAGTACAGAATGCAGACAAGTTGAATATTCAAGATTATCAATCAACAAATGATTTAATAACTTAGATTGAAAAGTCTACAAAAGTAGCTTGAAGAGTACAAGATCAAATTCCAAGATTAACTGATAAAGGAAAGTCACAGATATACAGGATATGCAAGGATTCACTAAGACAGAAATGGAAAGCTTTAGAGATAACTTAAAGTAGGATTTAGTACATCTTATTGCATACTGTGTAAACCTGTGTTTACTAATCTATAAATAAACACTGGTTATTTGCTTTGAAATTGTATCAAACAGATCTGGTTTTTCTTGTAACTCTCTCAAGAAAGAAGCCGAGTTCTTTACTTACAAAGAACCCAGGATTTGTAGCAAAATACTAGCTTGATTTTAATAAAAAAATTAAGTGAGTTTTGAAATATTGTGTGCACTGTTTTATTTCAGATAACATAATATTACTGCATTTATAATCTGCTTTGTTAACCAAGTAACAAACATTCAAAAAGTCTTAAAAAATATCCAAAACACATTCACCCCCCTCTGTATTGTATTCATTACCTAACAAGTGGTATTAGAGCAAAATATGAAAGCAAACAGATTAAAGATCTTGGAAGAATGAAGACACGGAAGATTAGCAGTATCAAGATAACACCCTTTGACAAAGCCAACTATATATTATGGAAAAAGAAGATATTGTTGTTTATAAAGATGGCCAACCCATTATATGTTCAGATTCTCAAGAATGGTTATTTCACTCCCATGGAAAGAGTTGAGGATTCTACAGATTGAGACATGGTCATTCCAGCTCATTATGCTCCCGAGGATCCCTCAAAGTACTCTGAGATTGAAAAGGAGAAAGTCTCTCTGGATATTGGCTTACAACTAATTCTGATAGAGTCACTTGACAATGTAATGTACAATAACATTATCAAATGTGACACGGTCAAACAAATCTGGGAGAAAATAGAAATTCTATGTGAGGGAACAGAGGAAGTTATGTCAAATCAAAGGAGGATCTTGGTATCTCATTATGAGGGTTTTATGGCTAAACCAAAGGAGAGTATAACTGATGTCTTTGAAAGATTCAACAAGCTGATTAATGACTTTCAGCTTCATGACAAATACTATGAAGTTGAGGAAGTTAACTTGAAGTTTTTGCTCACCCTTTTGGACCATCTAGAACAGAAAAATTCAGCTATAAGAGAAGGGAGAGACTTGAGCAGAATGACAATGGAGGTTTTGTATGGCATTCTAAAAACCTATGAACTGGAAATAATTCAAAGAAAATCCTTAAGAGCTGGTCAAGGGCACATTGTTGATGGATCAAGTGCTCTAGTTGTTAATGACAGCCAGTCATCTGATGATGAACAAGAAATTCAGACTTCAGATGTTTGAAGCAATGAGTAAAGGAATAAGGAACCATAGAAGCAAGTTATTCTTGAACTTGAAGAGGATGAATTCTATACCTTGGATGAACTGGATAAGTTATGTAATATCCCATATTTTCAAATATTATTATTATAATTATTTGGAATTATTTATGTGATTTTAGGTGAATTATCTGATAAGTGGAATTGATGTTTGGGTGTTTAGATGTGATATTATTTGAGTATTTAAATTTTTATATGTCTAGAATAAAATATAGATAATTGTGATATTTTTCTGGTAATTTTTGGAGTGTTATATGATTTGATAATGATTTATGTATTATTAATTATTTTCTGAATAATTACCAAAATTATTTTATAAAGCCGGGAATCGTCCGACTTCAACCGTTTTTGCGTTTTTACAACCCGAAACTTTTCCGAAAACTCCTTCCTAACCTAATCGGGTAATTCCGGACATTTTCCGTGTTTTGACTTTTTCGATTCGGATTACGGTTTGACCCGTGCGCGACCCGGCGCAAGATTTTCGATACGACAGTTATTTCGGTAATCAATAAAACCCGTATTTTCGAGAGACGGGATATTTTTATATTATTCTCGTATATAATATTTTATAAAAAGCTCGGTTTTGATAATTATCCAATTTTGGTATTGAATCGGATCGTTATTGCAGTTACTTAGCGGCTAAGCAACTAATTTAATGATCCAAAACGATCCAAAACGATCCAGAACGATCCAATATTCCATAAATATAAATAGCCTATTTTTTTATTTCGTTTATTCCGTTTATTCATTTGCAACCAGTTAAAACACCGTAAATACAGAGAAAAACCCGAGAAAACCGATACGTTCCCGAGAATCAAACACACGAACGAAGGCGTTATCGAACTCCGATTCGGGCGTGTAGCATATCAAAACGAAGCTCCCGGAATCCTCTTTCTGAATCAATCATCAGTTTCCTTCCAGAAATCACAGTAATTTTCTTATTTATTTATTTATATTCGAATTATTTGATAATTAAATTATGAATTTTTGTTCTTGATGTTGTTGATGTGATTTGATGCTTCCATGTTGTAGAGCATGTTTTTCTGGTCGATTTGGTATATTATACTTCAAAAATAGAGTTCAATATCATGTGGTAATTAAGGTTTTAATTTCTGAAAATTTCTTGAATATGTGTTCTTGGTGTTCTTGGAGAATTCTGAGAATCAAAGCCAATTTTGAAGGTGTTATTGAACACCAAATCACAAGTATGAATATCCGTTTTAAAGCCCTTGACCTCCTCTTTCTTAATTCATCATCAAAATCGATAAACGTTGGGTAAAATTTCAAATTCGTATTTTAGGGTTCTAGACCCGAATTGGGTTCTTGATTTTCAGGAGTTTTTGGTTGTTTTTGATGTTAGGATTAGCTTTAACATGTTATTTAGAGTCGATTCACACTATTTTTGTGTTCGTTCTATTGCCGGAATGATTAGGTCGAGTTAAAGGTTTTGTTAGTTTGTATTTTTCAATATTTTGGTTTATACGTTAATTGGTTGTTGATTGTGATGATATAATTAGATTGTACGTGTTTCTAGCATCGTTTTGTGATATAGAACGTCGAGTTTGGTTGGGGATTTGCCCGATTTCGAGTTTTGACCGGAGTGTTCATCGGATTCTTGGTGGTTTGATCGGAAATCGTAGTTGATGATGTGTTGATGCTGTTGTTGGTATAATCGAATTGTGGAGTGAATTTGGTACATAAAGCCATAAAAACCCGCTTAAAATCGTGTTGTTTTGGCTACCTTAAAGCTTGCCGGACGGTCGCCGGATTCCGATCAAGTCGCCGTAGAAGGTGACCGGAATCTGGGCACCATTGTTGTGTTCTTGGCAAGCATTCAAGCCAAGAACGCGTTTGATCTTCTGAAACCCCAACTCCCATTTTCAATTATGTTTCCCAGAATTTTGTTTTAAAAATAAATCAAAATTCAGTTTTTAGTTTTAAAAATTATTTTCTTTTATTCTAAAAATCTTTATTTTAATTCTGAAAATGTATTTTTAATTCAAAATAAATCTTAATTATTTAATTAATTAATTTTAGTTGATAATTAATTATTTAATTAGTCAATTGATTTAAATATAAATTGATTAATTAATTTAATTAGTTATTAATTAATTTTAATTGATTATTTAATTAGATTTAATTATTTAAAATTGATTTAAAAATTCTGAAAAATAGTTTCGAGCTTTAAGATATTATTTTAAATTATTTTACAGGCTCGATAAATCTTATAAAATTATTTTAGGGTGTTTGAGCCCTATTATTTAATTATTAAATGATTCGAAGATCGTTTTAATTCCGAAAAATGTTCAAAAATTCATAATAAATCAACCGTTCGTCCGTTTAATACGAAACGAACGCGTACAGACTCAGAAAAATATTCTGCTTTCATTAAAAATACTTTCGAGACCCAAATCCTTTTGTTTCGAAAGGTCGCTTGTTTTACGAATCAATTTGAGTCGATTATTGATCGAAAAATCATATTTTTGACCTGATTTCAGTTTTAAGTGTACCAAGTCGAACCTTTAGACGAACTGAGTCATATGTGATATGAATTATGTGATACGTGAGTTATGTGATTACGTGTTATATGAATTATGTGTGTATGTGGATCAAGGGTCCGGTGATTGTCTGTTATATTTATGTGTGGGTTATCGTATGGGTAGACGATAGGATTTTGACGCATAGTTCATCAAGTAATTATCATTTAGACAATTAAAGTTGTATCTTTTAATTATAGATGCGGATCATTCGAGTTGATCAGGACAAGACGTTGGATAAAGAATGAGATGGAATGGAAGTGGATATCTGGCTTCAAGCAATCGCAGGAGCAGCATATTAGTAAAGTGTTGAAAAGAAGGACGGTGATGTTTTAAGACAGAATTTCAGAATAGATGCGTGTTTGCGAGTGTGACTAACTGCTAAAAACCCAAAGGCAAGTACCCCTGATTTCACTTATTGTTCAAGTGATTTTTTATTTCGAATCACAGTATGCAAGTATCCCTATCATCACTTATTGTTCAAGTGATATTTATTTTAAATCTTATCATGCAAGTATTGCTTTCCCTATTCTCAGTTCAAGATAGATAGATGTTTTACATATCGCTGAATTAAATAATTATGTTTATGCAAATACTCATCTGTTATTCTATGTTCAGAATAGTCAAGTGATTTTACTTATCCAATTATCGGATTTATAAATGTTTTGGATTTTGATAAAAGTGATTTGGTTGCGAATATTCCTACCCAAGAATTGGGGGAATAAAATTATTTCGGGTGTCGGTTATTATGACCCCATTTAAATAAAAGGTTTTAAGATTGGATTATAATTGCGTAAGTGACCGGGACGGACGGTCCAGCGGAGGGCTATTTCTAAGTGCCATATGAAATATTATGACACCATTTTGCCACAGGCTAGTTATGCCTTTTATTTGAGTACTAGTGATTTTGGGGTCACGTTTCTATGAATCATGACCTTGTGTTATCACACGGGCTGATCAGCATGTGATAGTACGTCCGTCAGAAAATGATCCTAATCTAAATTATCATATCATTTTTGATATTCATAGAATAAATGATTTATCAACTGTTTCTGTTTTGGAATAATGGTAAAGTGCGGTTTTGATTCAGATTGTGATTTATGCTGATACTTACGTTGTTGTTAAATATCAAAGGTGGTATTAGTATAGATGAATGATGTTGACTTCAGTATGGAATGTTGTGAGCATCAAAGTTCGTATTGATATCTAATTTGATATGACAGCAAAATAAGTATTAATTTCCAGAGTTCGGTTTTGAATAAAGTTTATGATTCAATCCATAATCATTGTTTCATGTTATTGTGGTTTACGATATTTCCGTAAACACTTTTTTTTACGAGTTTTATTCTCGTCAAGATTCAAAGTATTGCTGAAGCCTTTCGCTTGAAAATATCAAAAAGAGTTTATAATTCAGCAATTATGATTTTATATGTTCTGCTCTAATGCAGATATCGGTTTTATATCAAAAGAACCTATATATGCTATAATGATCTTGCTGAGCATTTCTTCCGCTCATACTTGCCTGTTTTTAAATTTAACCTCCAGTGAGGATTAGCTTGCTGTTTAGCCGCGTAATTCGAGGAAGCAAAGAAGAAGCTCTTGGAAGGTGGTTGGTCCAGGGTTTGCGGACTAGTGTAAGTTTTATTGTATAAAGTTGTTTATATTATATTATATATAGTTGTATATTTTATTTGGGCCTAGTATACTTCATTTCGAAGTTATACTAGTGGGTTTAGTTTTGAGTTGGAATTTATTGAAATGAGTTTTAAAAGAAAGTGAAAAATTTATTTGTGGAATTTGGATATCTTGTTTCTAGAACTGTAACCTTAAAAGATCTTGGATTAGTTTGGGGTCATTTATGATAAATATCTTCCGCTGGCATTTAATTTTGATTTAACAGGTTAATTTGGATTGAAGTTTTATGGTGACGACCAAATCCCCTGACCCCGGATTTGGGGGCGTTACAGGTTGGTATCAGAGCTGAGGTTATAGTAAACTAGAAACGAGAGTGTGTAGGAGTGTGTATAGCTATGTGAGGACGTTTGAGCTCATATCGAGTTCCTGTTGGACTATCAGATATAGTGCCAACGAGTAAGTTAAGATAGGCGCATTCGTTTGAGATGGTTGTGTTGAGCTGGACGGAACTCCGGGAAGCTGCAAACTTCTATTGTGGAATCTTCCGAGGCTACTACGATTCAACGACGATGAGGATTATCGATATCCTTGGAACATGAAGAAGCGTCTAGAATCAGATGGCGAGTCAACTGGAGAGTTCAAATTGAAGATAAATATTAAGACTTTGGCAATACCTTTTCTTTCTATAATTCCTTTTGACATCTCTCAAAAGAAGTGATTGTTAGAGGATATATTCCCTAACACTCATTTTCAATCCTATCTGTGTTTTAAATGTGTCAGAGGCTGTCATGAAGCCTATTTTTTCAGGTTTTGATAGCTCTGCCAAGTTATGATAATTTAACTTCCACTTTTCTTATTTGGTGGATGGTTTCTTGGTGATGTGACACCACTTGCTCATTTGGTGCCATAATTTTTTTCTCTGGATTTCATTCCTTCAGAAATATCAGCTTTGAAATCTTTTCAGTTTTATTCATTTAATTTTCGATCACTTTGATATTCTTTTATTCTGACTGAGATGAACAACCCTAACTATAGGGGACACAAGGTATACCTGTCTGTGTGATAGGAGTCGGATGGGACGCCATCACTTGTGTGTGTTGTGAATACATGAAGGTTAACAACCTTTAGTAGTGTCTTAATTTGGACACGCAATACCAAGTTCGTTTGATCATATTGATCTCTCAGTTATTCTTTTATTTCAACAATATTTTTCTCAAATTCAGATTTTGGTTCCGTTATGGTATCAAATTCTCTTATTTTTGAAATTCCATGATTTTATCATCTCAAACATTTGAAGGTATGCTAATCAAGTTAAGTTGAGTATCCTGGTCAAGTCAAAGTAAGGCGGTGTGATGGAAAGTTGGTTAGAAAACCCTTAGTGCTTTCTTCTACTGATTCCGAGGACGGAATCCTTATAAGGTGGGTAGATTGTAATATCCCATATTTTCAAATATTATTATTATAATTATTTGGAATTATTTATGTGATTTTAGGTGAATTATCTGATAAGTGGAATTGATGTTTGGGTGTTTAGATGTGATATTATTTGAGTATTTAAATTTTTATATGTCTAGAATAAAATATAGATAATTGTGATATTTTTCTGGTAATTTTTGGAGTGTTATATGATTTGATAATGATTTATGTATTATTAATTATTTTCTGAATAATTACCAAAATTATTTTATAAAGCCGGGAATCGTCCGACTTCAACCGTTTTTGCGTTTTTACAACCCGAAACTTTTCCGAAAACTCCTTCCTAACCTAATCGGGTAATTCCGGACATTTTCCGTGTTTTGACTTTTTCTATTCGGATTACGGTTTGACCCGTGCGCGGCCCGGCGCAAGATTTTCGATACGACAGTTATTTCGGTAATCAATAAAACCCGTATTTTCGAGAGACGGGATATTTTTATATTATTCTCGTATATAATATTTTATAAAAAGCTCGGTTTTGATAATTATCCAATTTTGGTATTGAATCGGATCGTTATTGCAGTTACTTAGCGGCTAAGCAACTAATTTAATGATCCAAAACGATCCAAAACGATCCAGAACGATCCAATATTCCATAAATATAAATAGCCTATTTTTTTATTTCGTTTATTCCGTTTATTCATTTGCAACCAGTTAAAACACCGTAAATACAGAGAAAAACCCGAGAAAACCGATACGTTCCCGAGAATCAAACACACGAACGAAGGCGTTATCGAACTCCGATTCGGGCGTGTAGCATATCAAAACGAAGCTCTCGGAATCCTCTTTCTGAATCAATCATCAGTTTCCTTCCAGAAATCACAGTAATTTTCTTATTTATTTATTTATATTCGAATTATTTGATAATTAAATTATGAATTTTTGTTCTTGATGTTGTTGATGTGATTTGATGCTTCCATGTTGTAGAGCATGTTTTTCTGGTCGATTTGGTATATTATACTTCAAAAATAGAGTTCAATATCATGTGGTAATTAAGGTTTTAATTTCTGAAAATTTCTTGAATATGTGTTCTTGGTGTTCTTGGAGAATTCTGAGAATCAAAGCCAATTTTGAAGGTGTTATTGAACACCAAATCACAAGTATGAATATCCGTTTTAAAGCCCTTGACCTCCTCTTTCTTAATTCATCATCAAAATCGATAAACGTTGGGTAAAATTTCAAATTCGTATTTTAGGGTTCTAGACCCGAATTGGGTTCTTGATTTTCAGGAGTTTTTGGTTGTTTTTGATGTTAGGATTAGCTTTAACATGTTATTTAGAGTCGATTCACACTATTTTTGTGTTCGTTCTATTGCCGGAATGATTAGGTCGAGTTAAAGGTTTTGTTAGTTTGTATTTTTCAATATTTTGGTTTATACGTTAATTGGTTGTTGATTGTGATGATATAATTAGATTGTACGTGTTTCTAGCATCGTTTTGTGATATAGAACGTCGAGTTTGGTTGGGGATTTGCCCGATTTCGAGTTTTGACCGGAGTGTTCATCGGATTCTTGGTGGTTTGATCGGAAATCGTAGTTGATGATGTGTTGATGCTGTTGTTGGTATAATCGAATTGTGGAGTGAATTTGGTACATAAAGCCATAAAAACCCGCTTAAAATCGTGTTGTTTTGGCTACCTTAAAGCTTGCCGGACGGTCGCCGGATTCCGATCAAGTCGCCGTAGAAGGTGACCGGAATCTGGGCACCATTGTTGTGTTCTTGGCAAGCATTCAAGCCAAGAACGCGTTTGATCTTCTGAAACCCCAACTCCCATTTTCAATTATGTTTCCCAGAATTTTGTTTTAAAAATAAATCAAAATTCAGTTTTTAGTTTTAAAAATTATTTTCTTTTATTCTAAAAATCTTTATTTTAATTCTGAAAATGTATTTTTAATTCAAAATAAATCTTAATTATTTAATTAATTAATTTTAGTTGATAATTAATTATTTAATTAGTCAATTGATTTAAATATAAATTGATTAATTAATTTAATTAGTTATTAATTAATTTTAATTGATTATTTAATTAGATTTAATTATTTAAAATTGATTTAAAAAT
Source organism: Apium graveolens (assembly GCF_009905375.1). Taxonomy (NCBI): domain Eukaryota; kingdom Viridiplantae; phylum Streptophyta; class Magnoliopsida; order Apiales; family Apiaceae; genus Apium; species Apium graveolens. Next base: position 103,215 of record NW_027420580.1, on the reverse strand, counting down.
TCTGAAAAATAGTTTCGAGCTTTAAGATATTATTTTAAATTATTTTCCAGGCTCGATAAATCTTATAAAATTATTTTAGGGTGTTTGAGCCCTATTATTTAATTATTAAATGATTCGAAGATCGTTTTAATTCCGAAAAATGTTCAAAAATTCATAATAAATCAACCGTTCGTCCGTTTAATACGAAACGAACGCGTACAGACTCAGAAAAATATTCTGCTTTCATTAAAAATACTTTCGAGACCCAAATCCTTTTGTTTCGAAAGGTCGCTTGTTTTACGAATCAATTTGAGTCGATTATTGATCGAAAAATCATATTTTTGACCTGATTTCAGTTTTAAGTGTACCAAGTCGAACCTTTAGACGAACTGAGTCATATGTGATATGAATTATGTGATACGTGAGTTATGTGATTACGTGTTATATGAATTATGTGTGTATGTGGATCAAGGGTCCGGTGATTGTCTGTTATATTTATGTGTGGGTTATCGTATGGGTAGACGATAGGATTTTGACGCATAGTTCATCAAGTAATTATCATTTAGACAATTAAAGTTGTATCTTTTAATTATAGATGCGGATCATTCGAGTTGATCAGGACAAGACGTTGGATAAAGAATGAGATGGAATGGAAGTGGATATCTGGCTTCAAGCAATCGCAGGAGCAGCATATTAGTAAAGTGTTGAAAAGAAGGACGGTGATGTTTTAAGACAGAATTTCAGAATAGATGCGTGTTTGCGAGTGTGACTAACTGCTAAAAACCCAAAGGCAAGTACCCCTGATTTCACTTATTGTTCAAGTGATTTTTTATTTCGAATCACAGTATGCAAGTATCCCTATCATCACTTATTGTTCAAGTGATATTTATTTTAAATCTTATCATGCAAGTATTGCTTTCCCTATTCTCAGTTCAAGATAGATAGATGTTTTACATATCGCTGAATTAAATAATTATGTTTATGCAAATACTCATCTGTTATTCTATGTTCAGAATAGTCAAGTGATTTTACTTATCCAATTATCGGATTTATAAATGTTTTGGATTTTGATAAAAGTGATTTGGTTGCGAATATTCCTACCCAAGAATTGGGGGAATAAAATTATTTCGGGTGTCGGTTATTATGACCCCATTTAAATAAAAGGTTTTAAGATTGGATTATAATTGCGTAAGTGAACGGGACGGACGGTCCAGCGGAGGGCTATTTCTAAGTGCCATATGAAATATTATGACACCATTTTGCCACAGGCTAGTTATGCCTTTTATTTGAGTACTAGTGATTTTGGGGTCACGTTTCTATGAATCATGACCTTGTGCTATCACACGGGCTGATCAGCATGTGATAGTACGTCCGTCAGAAAATGATCCTAATCTAAATTATCATATCATTTTTGATATTCATAGAATAAATGATTTATCAACTGTTTCTGTTTTGGAATAATGGTAAAGTGCGGTTTTGATTCAGATTGTGATTTATGCTGATACTTACGTTGTTGTTAAATATCAAAGGTGGTATTAGTATAGATGAATGATGTTGACTTCAGTATGGAATGTTGTGAGCATCAAAGTTCGTATTGATATCTAATTTGATATGACAGCAAAATAAGTATTAATTTCCAGAGTTCGGTTTTGAATAAAGTTTATGATTCAATCCATAATCATTGTTTCATGTTATTGTGGTTTACGATATTTCCGTAAACACTTTTTTTTTACGAGTTTTATTCTCGTCATGATTCAAAGTATTGCTGAAGCCTTTCGCTTGAAAATATCAAAAAGAGTTTATAATTCAGCAATTATGATTTTATATGTTCTGCTCTAATGCAGATATCGGTTTTATATCAAAAGACCCTATATATGCTATAATGATCTTGCTGAGCATTTCTTCCGCTCATACTTGCCTGTTTTTAAATTTAACCTCCAGTGAGGATTAGCTTGCTGTTTAGCCGCGTAATTCGAGGAAGCAAAGAAGAAGCTCTTGGAAGGTGGTTGGTCCAGGGTTTGCGGACTAGTGTAAGTTTTATTGTATAAAGTTGTTTATATTATATTATATATAGTTGTATATTTTATTTGGGCCTAGTATACTTCATTTCGAAGTTATACTAGTGGGTTTAGTTTTGAGTTGGAATTTATTGAAATGAGTTTTAAAAGAAAGTGAAAAATTTATTTGTGGAATTTGGATATCTTGTTTCTAGAACTGTAACCTTAAAAGATCTTGGATTAGTTTGGGGTCATTTATGATAAATATCTTCCGCTGGCATTTAATTTTGATTTAACAGGTTAATTTGGATTGAAGTTTTATGGTGACGACCAAATCCCCTGACCCCGGATTTGGGGGCGTTACAAGTTAGATCAGAGTATGGCTTACTTAGCAAGGAAATTCTCTAACATTAGAGTAAAGAAGCCAAAGTTCTTCAAAAACAAGGGACATATATCCAACAAGGACAGCAGCTGGAAGGCAAAGGCATAGTACAACTTTGTCAGCAAAAATGGCTACAAAACAGGATATGTTGACAAGTCAAAGATCAGGTGCTTCAGTTGTGATGAATTGGACCATTTTGCTATAAAATGCAGGAAGCCCAAAAAGGTGAAAAAGGACAAGGCCTATCTTGAATTGGAAGCAAAGTATGAGGCTCTTCTAAGAAAGTAATAGGGTAAAACTTATATTACAGAAGGAAAAAGTTGGGATGATTCAAATAATGATGATGATGAGGAAGTAGGAAACTATGAACTCATGGCCTTGGATAAAGGAAAGTCATCCTCATCAAAAATACAGGTACCAACTCTTACCACTATTGATTTAAATGAAAATCAATATAAGGAAACTATTGAAAAGATGAGCATAGAAATGTTCCACATCCACACTAGCATGGTAGAATATACTGAGGAGGTCATTAGGTTATCAAAAGCTAATGAGAAGCTTGAGAGTGAAAAAAAAGTTTGAGTTATTGCTTGTGGAGCTTGAGACAGTCAATAAAGATAATGAATATCTAAAGAATAAGCTCAAGTGTGCTAGTGAAATAGAAGCTGTGTTAAGAGAAAACATAGAGAAGAATGAGGTGAAATTGAATCCATTCAGGAATGCATCTCAGCTAGTTGGTCAGTACCATGAGAAGAACAATCCATGTGCTAACATAGCTATTGGCTTGGATTATGATGCATTGAACATCAACAAGAAAGTTGAATGTGAGAAGGGAAAGGCAACTGTAAATGAAGATGTACCATCTATGATGAGAAAAGTTGATTCAACACTGTTCAAAGCATGTGAAGTAAATTTTAGTGAAGAGGAGTTGATCATAAAGCAAGAACTTGTTGATGAGGACAATGAGAAGAAATGCACAGAAACAACTCCAACTTCTAAAGCTAAGAAGAAGCACATGATAAACCAAACTCCGGAGAAACCAATCAAGGAAGTTAAGACTGAGAATGCAGGAAAAAAAAAGAAAAAAAGTAATGGGAAGGTTAGAATAAATAAAAGTAATAACTTTGCATTTGATGCAGATGCTCCTAGGAAACAGTGTCAGAAATGCGGCTCTACAAATCATCTAACTCACCTTTGTAAAAAGGCTATTAGTGAGCCAAGATTGGGAGCATGCAAGTATAATGAAGCAAAGGCTAATGATCCCTACTCATTCTGTGACAAGTTTGATTGCATACCTTGTAACATGAAAGTAATGACAAGTTGCCACATGCTGAGAGTAGATCTCAAGGAAGTCAATAATGAATCCTCAACTAAAAAGAAAATGCACATCAATCAATGAACTCTATTCTTTCTAAATCATCAAATTCTACTTCTACCAAATATGTTAATAAGAAGAAAGTACCCAACACTGCTTGGGTTTCTAAACACACTTAATCCTCATTGTGTGCAGGGTAAAGTGAAGAAAGTCATATGGATCATAGACGGTGGATGCTTAAGACATATGACAGGTGATATGGTCCTGCCATCATAATTTGAGGAGATGGCTAGTCCATTAGTGACTTTTGGAGACAACAACAAAGGTTTCACAATGGGATATGGCAAGATAATTTCTGGAAAAGTTGTCATTGAAGATGTAGTACTAGTAGTTGGTCTTGAGGTGAATCTCCTGAGTGTCAGCCAATTTACAGATAGAGGATTCAATGTTTTATTTGATAAAGGAGAATGCCAAATTATCAGCAGGACTGGTGAAATTGCTTTAAAAAGAGCTAGGAAAGAAAGCTTATTTTTTGCAGACCTGGACTCAGCAAATGAGGATGGAATTTGTTGGTTCTACACCAAGGCATCTGAAGAACAAATCAAGATGTGGCATAAAAGGCTCTCTCACCTGAATTTCAAGGCAATCAATACCCTAGTTAAAAAGAAGTTAGTGAGAGACATGCCTAATCTGGAGTTTGCTCAAAATGAGGTCTGTGAGACTTGTCAAAAAGGAAAAATGAATAAATCAAGTCATAAGTGTAAAACAGTGAATTCCATAAGTGCACAGTTGCAACTTATTCACATGGATTTATTTAGACCAGTAAATGTCTCATCAATTTCAAGAAAGAAGTATGCACTTGTGATGGTGGATGAATACTCAAGGTACACATGGGTATAATTTATGCATTCTAAGGATGAAACTCCATACATCATAATTGAACACATTACGAAGATTGAGAAGTAGGCTGAAGAACAGAATTGTGTGAAAAGCTTGAGGAGTGACAATGGCACAGAATTCAGAAATATAACTTTAACTGAATTCTACAAAGACCATGGAATTGTTCAAGAATTCTCAGCAGCTAGGACACCTCAACCGAATGGTGTCGTCGAAAGGAAAAATAAAATATTAGTAGAGGCTGCTAGAACAATGCTGCAAGATGCCAAACTGCCAACAAGTTTTTGGGAAGAAGTTGTCAACAATGCATGTTATATTCAAAACAGATATCTCATCAACAAAAATCTTGGAAAATTACCCTACTCAATCTTATCTAAAAGAAAGTCTAATGTGAAGCATCTTCATGTATTTGGAAGAAAGTATTATGTGTTGAAAGATAACTCTGAACTCTGAATATGTGGGAAAATTTGACTATAAGGTTTTTGAAGCAATTTTTCTGGGATATCATTGGAGAGAACTGCCTACAAAGTCTATGTGCTTGAGCAAAAGAAAATTATGGAAAACACAGATGTAACTTTTGATGATGACAAGTGTCCACGCTTGGAATACCTTGATGAAAATAAAGCTAAGGCCCTAAAATTTGAAAATCTCAACATTGATAGTGATTCTGAGGATGAAGCTGAAATCAACATAAATCATAGAATAGATGAAGAGTCAACTGAACAAGTTAATCATGAGAATGGAAGCTCATCTCAAACACCTGAATTTGATAGCACAAACTCAGGGGGAGAAAGAGGAGAAAGTTCTGCAAGTCATGCCAATAATGAAGAAAATACAGAAATTTCAAGTCAACAAACTCACACCAGAAAATGGGATAGGAGTCACACAAGAGAAGCAATTATTGGTGATCCAACTGTTGGAGTGAGGGCTAGAAGTGTAACTGCAAATGAATGTCTTCATGTATGTTTTCTTTCACAAGTTGAGCCTAAGAAAACTGGGGAAGCTCTACTTAATCCTGATTGGATATCTGCTATGCAAGATGAGCTAAATCAGTTTGAAAGAAACCAAGTTTGGGAGTTGGTTCCTGCACCAAAGAACATAAGTGTAATTAGAACAAAGTGGGTGTTCAGGAACAAAATGGATGAAAATGGAATTGTCACTAGAAACAAAGCAAGATTGGTTGCAAAAGGCTACTCACGAGAGGAAGGAATTGATTATGATGAAATTTTCGCTCCAGATACAAGAATTGAAGCAATAAGGATCTTTCTTGTATTTGCTGCACACTCAAATTTTAAGGTGTATCAAATGGATGTGAAGAATACATTCCTTAATGGTGAGTTGGAAGAAGAAGTTTATATGCAACAACCACCTGGCTTTGAAGATCCAGAGTTTCCAAACTTTGTGTACAAACTACTAAAGGCTCTATATGGATTAAATCAAGCACCTAGAGCATAGTATGATACACTGTCCGAATTTTTGCTTAAACATGGATTTACTAGAGGAACTATTGATAAGACTCTTTTCTACAAACAACATGGTAGTAATATGATCCTAGTTCAGATCTATATGGATGATATCATTTTTGGTTCTACTAATGAAAATCTGGGTCAAAGATTCTCAAAGCTCATGCAGAGTGAATATGAAATGAGTATGATGGGAGAGTTGAGTTACTTTCTCGGACTTCAAGTTAGTCAAAGAAGTAATGGAATCTTCATCAGTGAAACTAATATGTTAAGGATTCATTGAAGAAGTTTGGTATGGTTGATTGTTCACCTGCATCAACACCTATGTCTACAACTACAAAGTTGGATGAAGATAAAAAGGGCAAAAGTGTAGACATTTCAGGTTATAGAGGGATGATTGGATCTTTGCTGTATTTAACTACTAGTAGACCAGACATTATGTTTACAACATGTCTGTGTGCAAGATTTCAATCCAATCCAAAGTAATGACATTTGATGGTTGTGAAGAGAATTTTCAGATACCTAAATGGGACTCCAAACTTGGGATATGGTATCCTAAGGGAACATGTTTTGAAGCTGTTGGATACACAGATGCAGATTTTGCTGGATGCAGTGTTGACAGAAAGAGCACTAGTGGAAGCTATCAGTTTCTTGGACAAAGACTTGTATCCTGGTATAGCAAGAAATAACAATTTGTGTCAACTTCCACAGCTGAGGCTGAATACATAATTGCTGGAAGTTGTTGTGCTCAAGTGCTTTGGATTAGAAATCAGCTAATGAATTATGGTCTAGTTGGAATATCTGGGATATATCGTGTAATTTTTTTTGTCAATAAATAAATATTCTGTATTTATCCAGTGATTATTCTGTGAATTATTTGTTAAGTGGTATATGTGTTGGATATTTAAATATGATAAAATTTGAGTATTTTAATTTTTATATGTACAAAATAAAGTATAGATAATTGTCATATCTTTCTATTAATTTTTATATTGTTATAGGATGTTATAAAAGATTTATGGACTTAATAAATTATTTTTCCGAGTATTTAAAAACAATTTTGTATAATCGGAAACCAACCGACTTCAACCTTTTTTACGTTTTACAACCCGAAACTCTTCCGAAAACTCCTTCCTAACCTAATTGCAATATTCCGAGCATTTTCCCTGTTTTGACTTTTTCGATCCGGAGTACGGTTTTCCCCGTGCGGGTCCCGGTGCAATATTTTCGATACAAATTTCGTTTCGGTAAATCGATAAAACCCGTATTTTTGAGAAACGAGATCATTTTATTAAACTATAATATTACCATCTCGTAATACGTGTAACCAAAGCGCTGAGACCAAGACCACAATTACAAAATGTATAGATTTGGATAATTATCCTAAAACCGGTACCGTTTTCGATCTGTTTTCCCAAATAAACGTACTATTTTATATCCGGTATGATCCAACAGGGTACCAATATTCCGTAAATATAAATAGCCTTTACCGTATTTTATTTTGTACATATAATCATTTGCGAACAGTTAAATATATAATTTTACCGAGAAAAACCCTAAATTCATAGTAGTTTCTGAGCATCGAGCTCAAATTTCAAGGCGTTACCGGACTCCAATTGGAAAGCTCGAGTACTCAAAATGAAGCTCTTGAAACATACTATAAGATTCCAGAACTGGTTTTTGTGCAGAATCAAAGATTTATTTTCTATATTTTTATTTAATTTTGAATTATTTTGAATTAAAATATGAATATTTGTTCGAGATGTTGTTTGTATGATTTGATGATTTTATGTTGTAGAGCTTTTCTTCCTGATGATTTTGGTAGATTATATGACTGATTTGGAGTTCAATAACATGTTCAAAATTGAGTTTAATTTTCGAATTTCAAACTTAGGGTTTATAACCCGTTTGAATGTTCTTAATTGAATTTGGGGATTTCTTCCCTAGGAGTTATTGAATTGATTTGTTTACATGAATGAGTAGATCGTGTAGAGTGCAATCGATTGAGCTAGGTGGCATGAACAGACGATTCCTGGATCGACAAGGCCGGAAAAAATAGAGCTCGCCGGAGACGACGAGTTTTTTAGACTTTTTCCGGCCAAACCCTTGATTGTTTTGTTGATTTGATTACATGTATAGGTTCTTGCTAGCCTGTAGTTTAATTCTAGAGAGGTTGGTGGCCTGAGATGGCCGGAATCGTGTTCTCCGGCCAAACTCCGGCGAATCGACGGCGAACCCTGTACAAATTGCAATTTAGTACCTGTAGTTTTGAAAGAGAAACAGTTAGGTACCTGAAGTTTCCAGAATTTTCATATTTTGGATTCCTGTTTTAAAAATATTTAAAAATCATATTTTCTATTTATTTTAACTAAAATAATTCGACTTTAATTATTAAAAATTCTAAAAATCATTATTTTAAATTTTAAAAATTATTTTAATTCAAAAATAAATCTGAATTAATTAGTTAACTAATTTGAAAATTAATTGATTAATTGATTTAATTAATTATTAATTGATTTTAATTGATTATTTAATTAGATTTAATTATTTATTTTGATTTAAAAATTCTGAAAAATAGTTTCGAGTTTTAAAATATTATTTTAAAATATTTTCAAGGCTCAATAATTGTTATAAAATGATTTTAAAGTCAAACTCGAGCAATCGAACTCTGTTTATTGTTTTAAAATGATTTAACGGCCCGTTTTAATTCCGAAAAATATTTAAAAATTCGTATTAAATATCCGAAAAATTATTTTAACATCAAATCCTCTTTGAAAAAGTATTTTGAACGAATATCTTACGTGTTATGAGCTATATATGAACTGATTGATGTGTTATATACGTATATGTGTATCATTTGACTGTTTTAATCGTAACTTTCAATCCGTAAATCGGATTTGGGTGAAATGAAGGGTAGATAGAAGTTTATATCGAATAGAATCATGTGAGATAAGTATTGATAGATACTTATGGTGTCTGAGCAGAAAAAGCGAGGCGTAGGAAAATGAAGCAGATAGTGGGTGAATAAGAGATAGTAAATGAAAGCCAGAGAAGTGTTAGTGAGTTATGACAAGGCAAGTATTTCTGAACCTCCTTGATATATTGTATAGTTCTATTTTATATTGCAAGTGCTTTGAAGCACTGATCCCTAAACCCTGATTCCAGTTATTGATCTTTGAGCTGTAAGCCTTATTCTTTCTGAACCATTGGTTGTCGAATACCTAGACACGAACCACCGATATATGATACTACTTCACAAATACATACAAACTAAATACCAATCACTGAACCGAAATTATTTAACACTCAAACCTTTATATCTTATGCATTGAAAGACTAATCCTTATAACCACAAGACTGTGATTCTTTTGTTATCAAATCCTTCTACCAGCTGATAGCCAGTCTTTGCATTTACCCTATTATTCCCTTATTGTTAGGTCACACACACACTGTAGAGGGGGTGAATACAGTGTATAGTACAATCAAATCGAACTTTAATAACTCAAGTAACAGAAAACAAACTTTATTGAAACAATAAACTCTGTTACAGTATGAAACTATTCTCTCTCAGTGATGAACAAATATCACGAGAGCTTCTAGGGTTACAATGAATAATCTTCTCGATTATGATAACACTTATAGTGTAAACCCTATGTCTGTGTTTATATACTACACAGTTACAAGATAATCGCTAATTGATATGGAATATAATTCTGCTTCCTAAAATATATCAATCAGATATATTTTCTTCCAAGTATTCTATTCTTCATAGAATTCCTTCTTCATGCATATCTCTTCTTATGTTTGTCTCGATCTTCTATCCTTTAACCAGCTGTTTTCCTTATCTGAACGTCCTTCAGTACTTAAGTTCTGATATCCATCTTCTGATGATTATCTCCTGATAATATAAGTACTGATATCCTTAAGTCCTGAGTTCCAGTAAATACTGATTTATCCTATTTAAGTAAGATCTGAAAACTAAACATAAATCACATTAGCCATGACATTATCAAATATATCTAACAATCTCCCCCAACTTGTAAATTAACATAATATACAAGTTTAACAGATATTTGATGATGTCAAAAACATTAAGTACAAATGCATGAGAATTTGACTAGATAACTACAACTTACAGTCGTTAAAGCTTTACCAATCTTTAACTTCTGATAACAACTTCAGTCTGTATTAATATCAGAATTTAAGCAGTTGTAGATCTTGACTTGGCTTCATCTTCTAATCTCTCTGATGTCAGGAGTTGTTCTGAGATAGTTCTTCAACAAACATCTCTCAGCATATCTGAGTTCATCAATCACCCTCCTTTTAGCATCTTTAAGTTCTGCAGTATCTTCACCAATTTGAAAGATTGCAGCCCTGAGATCATTAATTCTAGCTTTTCTTATATCCTGATCCAGTCTGATCAATTATGCCTTATCAGACTCAAGATTGAATTCCACAGCCCTGTAACCCAGAAAGGTAGTTATAATCTTGGCAGTGTTGGGCTTCATCTCAACTATATCACCCTTGTGATCTCTGTACTTTGGAAGATATGTGTTGTCAGACTTAACAGAATAAAGCTTTTCTGTCTCTAAATCTGATTCTTCAAATAGTTTGCAGCACTTTCTGTTATTCTGTCATTCACTTGAAGTAAAAATAATACATGCTCCAGTTCTTCAAAATACTTTAGTGGAATGGCATTTTCCCGTATATGATAAACCCTACCATCTGTCATGAAGTACAACAAGATATGTTCTTTCAAGTAGGTATGGTAAACCATTTGTACAGATTCCAGTTGATTCAATCTCTCAGGAGTTGCTCCAATACCTGGTTCACTCAAGGAAGTTGGATCATTGGTAGTGTTCTGTATTCTTCTTTCATCAGCACTTCCCAATCCAGTTTTATCTCTTACTTCCTTTCCAGTAACCACTCTTGCTTCAAAACCACTTGCAGCAGTCTTCAAAGGTTGAGTCTGTTTGGCTTTAGTGAATCCTGGTAGGAGTTTCTTTGAAGGTTTAACATGAGCAATGTCAGAGGTTTCCTTTGATTTATCTTCTGATATCAAGTTAACTTGAGCTATGTCAGAGGTTACTTGCTTCTTCAAAATATCAGAACTAACTATCTCTTGACTCGGAACAACTTGAGCCATGTCAGAGGTTGTCTTAGAAACTTTTCTTGAAGTCAGAGCAAGATCATCATCTTCATCAGTAATTTCTTCATTCACAGGAGACACATAAACCTTGATAGGTTCACCAACTTTCTCTTTGCCCTTGGACCTTGGATCTATCTACAGTTGTGATTTAGCCATGATTGCTTCAGGATTTGTCCTTTTTTTTTATCACAATGCCTTTGAGTTTTGGAAGTTTCTTTTTACCAGAAGCTTCAGATTTAGATTTGACTTTTTCTGATTTAAATATGGCTTCTTCTTCCATTAAACTCTCCAAGTCCATTCCTGGATTTTCCTTAAGAAATAACTGTCTTGACATTTCTTCATCAATATCTAAAAGTTCATCAGAACTTATCCTTTTACCAGTAGCAGAAGTAATTCTTTTTCCAGCATCAGAATTTATCATGTGACTTGTGATTTCAGCTTTTCTTGATAAGAAACCTCTACCTTGACTATGACCTCCACTCATTCCAGAGTTTCCTTGGTCATCTTTTTCATCATCCTTCCCCTTCAGTGTCTTATCCGTTTTGTATTTGGACTTTATTACTTTCTCCCCCTTTTTGGCATCAGCAGGTAAGAGAAGAGAGACAAGCAATTCAACTGAGGCTTGGATTTCATTAAGTTGAGATTGCTGAGAAGCTTGATTTTTCAAAACTTCATCAATATGAGATTGTTGTTTCTCTTGAGTCTTCTCAATATAAGCAACTCTGTCGAAGGTAGGTTGAAGAATTTTTTCTTATCAAGTTTCTGAACTTGTTCTTGCTTGATTAATTCTTCCTGAATTTTATGTAAATCTGCATGAGTAGTTGAATGGAGACCTTGTAGATGTTTAGTACTCAATGCAGTGACTCGAAGCTGTGTTTTGAAATCATCAGTATTTAACATCTCATCAGCTTTTGTCAAGTGCTCATCAAGATGCTTTGCAGATGGAACACAGGTAACTGAGTTCCATTCCTTAGTCCACTCCTGTCCTGCAGGAGTTTCACTCCAAGGCACTAGCGCTTCTCTTGTAACAAACTTCTTAACTAGTTCAGATTTTGAAACAGTTTGTTGAGGTGCATGTCCTGAAGGACCTGCTTCATCAGCATCTGCATGTGGAGCAGCATCACCAGTATTATCAGCATTTGCAGCATCAGAACTTACAGAATCAGCATCTTCTGATAAAACAACAGTATGAGAAGCAATTGAGGCTTCAGCATCATCTTCTAAGTGCTGATCTGGTTCCAAGTTCTGATCAACAGCCATATCCTGATGCTCACCTAAATTCTGATCAGCATCTAGATGCAGAGAAGGTGTAGTAGATAATTCTGGAGTGTGAGTAGCATCGGTAACAGGTGTTGTTGATGGATTAATTGTTGTTGGAGCTTCTAAGTAAAGTACCTAAGGCACAACAAGGTTCTAAATATCAATTTCAGCACTTGTGCCTGGATCAACAGGAGATACAGTCTTTTGAACAGGAGACACATATGGTGTATTGGCCTTTTCTATAGCAGCTTCATGAGTTGGAGTCAATGGAGAAACAGTGGCTTGAGCAAATTCTGGTTCTTGTGAGATCAGAGATTCCTGATCTCCTTCCTTAGTTATTGCTTCCTTATCATCTGAAACTGGCCTTTTAGCTCTCTGTTTCTTGTATCTCTTTGAAGGTGGGGATTCCTTGGGAGGTTCAGCAGAAGTCATTCTTCTAAGCCTTTTGAGAAGCTTAGATCCCCTAATTCCAGAATCCTTCTGAGAAGAAACTTTCTCAGCTTCTTTGACAACAGGTTCTGATGTAAAAACCTGGTCCTCACTATCAGGCTCATCTCTCAAAACAATCATCCTTCTCTTCTGAGGTGTTTGAGGAACAGTCTTTGTCTTCTTAGGCTTGGAAGATGAAGGCTTCACAGTAGGTGCTGAGGATGAAGGTTGAGCTGTCTGTGAAGTTGAGAGATATGATTTGAGATATGTTCTGAGGGATGGTTGAGGTATAGATGGATCAGTGGTATGTTCTAATGGTTGTCGTGGTGTTTGGGAGGTGGTGGTAGGTTGGACATCAGTATAAACAGATCTATAGGTTTGAGGATCAGCATTTACCAAGATCTGTTTTACAGACTGAGGAATCTGTAAAGGTCTAACCACCTTTTTCTTAAGGTCAGCATTTACCAAGTCATTAAAGGCTCATTTTGCAATTTTGAAAGGTGGAGTTAATTTAGTGGGAGGTTGGGGTTCATCAGCACAACAGAAATTATATATAAGCTGACAGAATCTAGCAAAGTAGACAACATTCCTATCCTCTGTCATCCTATCCCCAATAAAACCTATCACAGCATTTGCAAAATCAAAATGACTTTGGTGAATGATAGCATACCCGATGTGCTGACTCATTATAGGAATGGCATTAAAGTTGGAACACTTATTCCCAAAAGCTTTAGTGATGCAGTCGAAGAAGAAGCTCCATTCCTTTCTGATATGAGCCTTTTTCAACTACCCAAGCTTAGCCAAACTTTGCTCATACCCCAAACTGGCCATTAACTCTTGAAGAGCTGATTCCTCCGGGGTTGAAAAAGTACATTCTTCTGGTAAATGTAGGGCCTTGCTAATTATACCAGGAGTTACCACATGTGTAGAATCATCCACTTCGAAAACAATATTGGGAGTACCATTTGTACCACCCTTATCAAAGTGCCCAGTCCGCCAAAATGTCAGAACTTGTTGGCTTGAAAAGACTGAAGGCTGGGTCAATGCATACCCAGTTTCACTGTGTGCAAGAAGATCTTGCACAAAATGCAACTCAGACGGAGCTTCAGCATGATCGAGAATTGCAGCATAGTTATTTGGAACGAACTTAGCTCCATCAATGATCAAATCCTTAGGTGCCATGAGAAAAATCAAAAATTAAAAGTTGCCTGTTAGGTGTTTGGGAAAATGTCTGTATGAAAAACCAACGTCAGGAGATGAAAGAGAGTAAAAGCAAAGAAAGAGAGATAAAGTGTAAAAGTAAATAAAAGATTGGAAAATCTTCTCTCTGTCTTACTTATACGAGAAAAAAAATATAACCGTTGGACACCTGTCAGACATGCAGTAATAATGAATAGTTAATGGGCACGGAAAAACAGTAATCATTACTTACCCACTTACAGTTTTTCAAGGAAAAACCGTTCCACTTACCCAGTAATTCCATTAATCAAGGTAAATCAGTTTTAATTCAAAATTGAAATTGTTCCCACTTATTCAATTATTTTTCACTGCAACACCAATATTCTGAGAAGAAATTCAAGTATGAGAATGACCAAAATTAAATCAAGTAAATAAGTACTGATATTGTAAGATCAGAACTTAATTTAAATTTAAATGGAAATGGTCATCAGAATATGGATATATCAGGATTTATCAGTGCATTTAAATTACAAACATCTCAGAGACAAAAACTTGCAAAAAGTAGAAATTCCATTAATATATATTAAGAGAATACATTCATGAAATTTAAATTACATCAGAACTTTACAAGATTGTCCTAAGCTTCTAAACCTAACATCAACAGCCTTAGTCCTAGCTCAAGAAGCAGGGAAATGCTGACGATGAAGAAAAACAGGAAGAAGAAAATAAGTTATTTCTTCTTCCTACTCTCGACAAAAAGAATAGTGAGTCTGATGATTCGCTCTTGCTGGCGGATAGCTTCCAGCCTTTCTTCCTCCAATCGCTCCAGATGGCGATGGTAGTCCATGTAAAAGAACAGGAGGTGGGTGAGAACCTCCTGGGGAACCGAGTCCCAAATCTCATCAGGAATGGCAGTGACGTGCCATTCCTGCTGCCAGGCTTCACAGCTCAGCTCCATGTTGAATGTTTTATAGTTCAAAAACATGTTGTAATTGACCGTGGTTTTGTTGGTATGAAGAAAATGAAGGTGAGTTTGTGAGAAAAGAATTGATGTGTAGGCTGTTGTGAAGTGTTTGTTTATATAGGCAAGAGAATGCCAGGAGACGCAAGGAAATTTAATGCTGACAGGTAGAATTAATTCTACCTCGTCTCCCTAGACTGGGAAGACGAAAAACAGTCATTGGAAGTGTAAGTCAGGGTTTAATGCGCACAAGTAATAAGTAAAAATTATTGTGCATGTACATGTTTTACTAACCCTAATTAGATTGACTGTCAATATTCTACCCAAATATATTCTGATTTAAAATGAGACTGTTTTTAGATTTTATCCATAAATAAGTCAAGTAAAGGATCAGAAATTAATATCAGAACTTAACAGTTATCAGAACATAATTTCTTAACTCGAAAAATGAATGCCTATCTTTGTAATGCTTCACACAAATTCTGATATAGATTTTTCAGAACTTGATCATCAAAACGTTCAATCAGAACTTGTCCTCGGAATATAAGTAATTTGACACATAAACTGTTCATCTAAAATAACATAGATCACCACAGTAATTTTCATCATTCATATGGAGTGTTTAGTGTGTGCATTAAGCTAGATATCAGACAAAGAGTAAAGTCTGATTCACTTCAGTACATCTTAGAAATAAGGCGTAACTAAAACTTTACTAAAAATCTGTCATTATTCTGAAGCCTACTATTGAATGAGTTCATGCTTGAGTCCACCTCAACTATTTTGTGCTAATTTTGTGCATCTTTTTAAATTCCATTTTACAGTGGCTTCTCAGTGTAAGTGAGTCGCGATTGCTTATCAGAATTTATGCTATTATCAGAGTATTTCTCCAGTAATCATAGAGTGTGAAAAGTCACCAAGAAAATATTTTGTTTTTCTGATGCATATTACTTAATACCAGCAATGCACTTGGGTCGTCCCTTCCACATTTTTACTCTAGACCTTAAAGGAGTACCTGATTTTTATTACTTGATACTTTTTCTTTTTCTTTTGATAAGTGAGATTTATCAGCACTTAGTACACTCAACAGATTTACTAGCATCAGAATAAGAAGCATTATTTTAGTTTGTGACTTAGTCATAAGATAGACAAAGTAAACGCAGCTAAGCTCAATATCAGAAATTACTTGTGTCAATGGATTTCCACATAAATAATTACTTCTAACATGGGATCTCTAGTATATTGAAGATTACTAGGTCAGCATCTAGCATAAGTATCCTCATAGGATTGAATAGTCACATAAACAGTCATATCACTATCAGAGTTTAGAAAGTTACATCAGACAACAGTCATACTTGAGCAATTTTCAATTAAGCACAGAATACACAAAGAGAGTAATTTCTGTAAATACTGAGCATAAAGTCTGATGTATTAGAACAAAACTAAGCAAATTTAGGGAAAGAACCTGAAACCATTCCAAGTTCATTTACCAATCTTGTAAAAGTAGCTTCACACAGTGGTTTTGTGAAGATATCTGCTAGTTGTCGATCTGTTGGAATAAAGTGCAATTCCACTGTACCTTCATCCACATGTTCCCTTATGAAGTGGTACCTGATGCTGATGTGATTTGTCATTGAGTGTTGAACTGGATTACCTGTCATAGCAATAGCACTTTGATTATCACAGTAAATAGGAATTTTGAAATATGTTAACCCATAATCCAGTAACTGATTCTTCATCAAAAGAATCTGTGCACACCAGCTTCCTGCAGCAATGTACTCTGCTTCTGTAGTTGATGTAGAAATTGACTTTTGTTTCTTGCTAAACCAAGAAACCAATCTGCCTCCAAGAAATTGGCAGCTTCCACTTGTGCTTTTCCTGTCAATTTTGCAACCTGCAAAATCTGCATCTGAGTAACCTATTAGTTTAAAATCTGATTCTCTGGGATACCACAATCCCAGATCAGCTGTTCCCTTAAGATACTTGAAAATTCTTTTCATAGCTGTTAAGTGAGGTTCTCTTGGATCTGCTTGAACTCTTGCACAAAGATAGGTAGCATACATGATATCAGGTCTACTAGCAGTTAGATAGAGTAGTGAGCCAATCATACCTCTGTAATCTGTAATATCTACTGATTTACCAGTATCCTTGTCTAGTTTTGTTGCAGTGGCCATGGGAGTGGATGCACTTGAACAATCTTGCATTCCAAATTTCTTCAGCAAATTTCTGGTGTACTTAGTTTGACAAATAAAAGTGCCTTCTTCATTCTTCTTGACTTAAAGGCCCAGAAAATAGCTAAGTTCCCCCATCATACTCATTTGATATCTTGACTGCATCAGTTTGGCAAACTTTTTGCAAAGTCTGTCATTTGTAGAACCAAAAATGATATCATCAACATAAATCTGGACCAGAAGTAAGTCCTTTCCATGGTTGAGGTAGAACAGTGTTTTGTCTATTGTTCCTCTGTTAAATCCATTTTCTAGAAGAAACTGAGCTAAAGTCTCATACCATGCTCTTGGAGCTTGCCTAAGTCCATAAAGTGCTTTATCAAGCCTGTAGACATAATCTGGATATTTGGAATCTACAAAGCCTGGAGGTTGTTCAACATATACTTCTTCCTCCAATTCTCCATTGAGAAAAGCACTTTTCACATCCATTTGAAAGACAGTAAACTTTTTGTGAGCAGTATAAGCCAAAAATATCCTTATGGCTTCCAATCTAGCAACTAGTGCAAATGTTTCATCATAATCAATTCCCTCCTGTTGAGAATATCCTTTTGCAACCAGCCTTGCCTTATTCCTTGTAATTATGCCATCACTATCAGTTTTGTTTCTGAATACCCATTTTGTACCAACAACAGATCTGTTCTTTGGTCTTGGTACTAGGGTCCAGACTTTGTTTCTTTCAAATTCATTTAACTCTTCCTGCATTGCTTGCACCCAATCAGCATCTTGAAGAGCTTCTTCCACTTTCTTTGGATCAGTCTGAGAAAGAAAAGAATTGTAAAGACATTCACTTGAAGTAGTTGTTCTAGTTCTGACACCTGCATCAGGATTTCCAATTATCAAATAAGGTGTATATGATTTAGTCCACTTCCTTGCAGATGGAAGGTTTTCTCTAGAACTGGATGCTCCCCCATGATCCATGTTGTCTTCATTAACATTTTCTGATGCTCTCCCTGAAACTATGCTCTCTGAGTTGGATTCTTCAGAATTTAGATTTTCAGAACTATCAGTACTTGGCTTATCAGAACTTGACGAATCAGAACTTGAAGAGCCAGATGTATGTTCTAATGCTTCTTGAGATGTGGTTATATCTTGAGTATGCTCCCCCTGCATAGGTGCATCTTCCTTTGGCGTAGTTACCACAGTTTCAATAACATCAGAGTTTGATCCATCAGAGTTTGTAGTATCAGGATTTAGATTTTCAAGATTTTCAATATCAGAATTTGAGTCTTCATTTTCAAATCTCAGCTGATCATGATCAATAAAATCTTCAAGTCCAGTAATCTTCTTATCATCAAAAGAGACATTGATAGATTCCATGACCACTCTTGTTCTCAAGTTATAGACTCTGAAGGCTTTTGTGGAAAGTGGATATCTAACAAAGATCCCTTCATCAGCTTTTAGATCAAACTTGTATAGTTGTTCAGGATGAGTCTTAAGAAAAAAACACTTGCATCCAAATACATGAAAATACTTCAGATTTGGCTTCTTTTTCTTCACCATCTCATATGGTGTCTTTCCTTGCTTGTTGATGAGTGTTGCATTCTGAGTAAAACAAGCAGTCTGCACAGCTTCAGCCCAGAAATAGGTTGGAAGCTTTGCTTCATCAAGCATTGTACGTGCAGCTTCAATGAGAGTTCTATTCTTCCTTTCCACAACTCCATTTTGCTGTGGAGTTCCAGGACCAGAGAATTCCTGCTTGATTCCATGGTTTTTGTAGAACTCTTCCATTATCAAATTATTGAACTCAGTACCATTATCACTTCTTATTATCTTCACTGAGTCCTTAACCAATTTATCCAGTTGCTTGACATGATCAATCATGATAAATGATGTTTCACTTTTGGTGTGCAAGAAATACACCCATGTGTATCTGGTGAACTCATCCACTATGACCATAGCATATTTCTTCTTTGCAATAGACATGACATTCACTGGACCAAATAGATTAACATGTAGTAGGTGATAAGGCTCAAGAATTGATGATTCAGTCTTGCTCTTGAATGAGGATTTTCTTTGTTTGGCCTTCTGACAAGAATCACAAAGGCCATCAGGAGCAAATACTGACTTTGGCAGTCCTCTCACAAGATCTTTCTTGACCAACTCATTTATATTGTTGAAATTTAAATGAGAGAGTTTCTTGTGCCAATTCCAGCTTTCTTCAATTGATGCGCTACTCATCAGACAGATTGCGGAACCATCAGTACTTGTTGAAAGCTTGGCTTCATAGATGTTACCACGCCTGTATCCTTTCAGAACAACTTTGCCTGTAGATTTACTTACAACTTCACAGTGTTCTTCAAAGAAATCCACATGATAACCTCTGTCACAGATTTGACTAACACTCAGCAGATTGTGTTTAAGTCCTGAGACCAGAGCTACTTCTTTAATGATAACATTCCCAAGATTGATATTGCCATATCCCAATGTTTTTCCAATATTGCCATCTCCATAAGAAACACTTGGGCCAGCTTTCTCCACAAAGTCTGTAGCAGGGCTTTATTTTCAGTCATATGTCCTGAACATCCACTGTCCAGAACTAGGATGTTTTTCCTGTTGCCCTGCAATCACAAAGACCACTAATGATTAGTTTTAAGGACCCAGACTTGCTTGGATCCTTTGGCCTTATTAAGTTTGTTAACATTTATAGCGGTTTTAGCATCAAAGTTTATGTTAACATTTTTCTTATCAGAATTTACACTATCAGACTTTGAATCAGAACTTACACTAGAAGGAACAATGGAAACTTTCTTTAAAGAAGGTTTTATTTGATAATAATCATAGTACAAACTATGATATTCCTTACAAGTATAAATGGAATGCCATAAACTACCACAATGAAAACAAGGATTTTGTGGCTTATATCTAACAGACTGACTCTTAACTCCTGACTTTGAAGGTAAGGAGTTTATGTTCTTATTCTTCCTGCAAAAAGAAGCCAGATGGTTAGAACTTTCACAGTTATGACACATTTTCCTAGGAGCTTCAGGAACAAGCTTATCATCATTACTTTTATTCACACCTTCCTTTCCATTCCTATTTTTCCTAGGTGATTTTACCTATTTTGCATTCTTAACATCTTTCATCTTATACTTAAGCTGCTTCTTAGTCATTAAGCCTACGTTTACTTCAGTTGTCTTTTCCTGTTTTAGTTTGTCAGAAGTTAATTCCTTTTTAACTTCTGATTTCTCATTATCAGACTTTACAGCTACAAACTTAACAGGTTTTAACTTTGGCTTTTGTTTAACAACTACCGGCTTAATATCTATAGTTCCTTTATCATTCTTATCCTCTCCATAACCTAAGCCCTCTTTCCAGTTTTCACTACTTAACAAATTCTGAGTTGTTCTGCTAGAGTTAGTCCAAGTCCTGATAACCTCTCTTTCCTTTTCTAACTCGGCTTTTAGAGATTCATTCATTTTTATCACTTCATCCCTAACATAAAAAGCATCATCACTATCTTTCTGAGTTTGATGGAACATAACTAACTCCTTTTCTAAGAAATCATTTCTTTTCTTAAAAGCCAGGTTTTCAGAAGTTAATCTTTCACATGTTAAAGTTTGATCTCTATAACTTATAAACATGGTTTTAAGATATTTTCTCAACTCATTAATATCATCAGTATGAAAAGCATAAGTAGTTTGAGGTACCTTTGATTCAGCAGATTCAGAACTGCTTTCAGCACTTGCTTTATCAGCATTTACCATCAAGGCATAATTCTCCTCACTTTCAGAATCTGAGGTGTCTGTCCAGCTTTTCTTCTTTGTGACAAGAGCCTTGCCTTTGTCACTCTTCACTTTCTTGCAATCAGGAGATATGTGGCCTTTCTCACCACAGTTGTAGCATTTGACATTTGTATAATCTCCTCTGTCAGACTTTCCTCCTCTACTCTCAGATTTTCTGAATTCTTCTTATCAGAACTTGTGCCTTTCGTGGAAAACTTCTTTCCCTTCCTGAACTTCCTGTATGCAATCTTTGTGATCCCTTTCACCATAAGAGCACATAGCTTCATCATCTCTTCATCAGCATCCGTCTCAGGCAGGCTTTCAGATTCTGAGTCATCATCACTTTCAGAACTTGATGACTCAGTATCAGACTTTGTGAAAAGAGCTTTACCCTTGTCTTTCCTTGAGGTAGCTGCTTTGGGGGATTCTTCTTCAGCCTTAAGAGCAACTGTCCTTGACTTTCCTCCTTTCCTCTTGCTTCTTTGTTCCATCTCAAGTTCATGAGTCTTGAGCATTCCATAAATTTCATCAAGAGTTGTTTCATCAAGATTATAGTTGTCTCTTATTGTTGTTGCCTTCAAATCCCAGCATTCAGGAAGAGCTAACAGGAATTTAAGGTTTGAATCTTCAAGATCATACTCCTTATTAACCAATGACAAATCATTCAAGAGTTTGACAAATCTATCATATAAATCAGTCAATGACTCATTAGCCTTTGAGTCAAAGTGTTCATACTCTTGAGTGAGTATTGTCTTCCAGTTCTTCTTAATCATATCAGTTCATTGACATCTTGTTTCCAGGGCATCCCATATCTCCTTTACAGTCTTGCAGTTTATTACCCTGTTTGACATTACATTTTCAATGGCACTATGCAGTAAGTGTCGTACCTTAGCATCCTTAGCAATTGATGCGATATCTTCAGCAGTGTAATCACTCTTCTCCTTTGGTACAGTCTTTGCTGCTTCACCTGCAACTGCAACAGCGAGCTTGGTTGGTTTGTGAGGCCCTTCCTTGATTCTATCAAGATATTCTGGATCTGTAGCTTCCAGAAACATGGTCATCCTCATCTTCCATATGGCATATTCAGATGGTCTCAATATGGGAACTCTGATAGTCTCATATCGGCTTTGAATTTTTGTCTTTAGAGGTTCTTAAGTTTTGGTGGGCTTAGTTGGAGTTTCTGTTTCAGACATGATTGTGTTTGGATCTTAAACTGTTTCCACTTGGTGAATAGTGCCTCGGCTCGGTTGAGTTTGTGCGTTAACAGATAGGCTCTGATACCACTTGTTAGGTCATACACATACTATAGAGGGGGTGAATACAGTGTATAGTACAATCAAATCGAACTTTAATAACTCAAGTAACAAAAAAAAACTTTATTGAAACAATAAACTTTGTTACAGTATGAAACTGTTCTCTCTCAGTGATGAACAAATATCACGAGAGCTGCTAGGGTTACAATGAATAATCTTCTCGATTATGATAACACTTATACTGTAAACCCTATGTCTGTGTTTATATACTACACAGTTACAAGATAATCGCTAATTGATATGGAATATAATTCTACTTCCTAAAATATATCAATCAGATATCTTTTCTTCCAAGTATTCTATTCTTCATAGAATTCCTTCTTCATACATATCTCTTCTTATGTTTGTCTCGATCTTTTATCCTTCAACCAGCTGCTTTCCTTATCTGAACGTCCTTCAGTACTTAAGTTCTGATATCTATCTTCTGATGATTATCTCCTGATAATATAAGTACTGATATCCTTAAGTCCTGACTTCCAGTAAGTACTGATTTATCCTGTTTAAGTAAGATCTGAAAACTAAATATAAATCACATTAGCCATGACATTATCAAATATATCTAACACTTATGATGATTGCAAATTACATTATGCTTGAAAATTAATGTTGTTTATGATTCGGTTTACTGTTTACATTGTTTATTATGTTATTGTTATTGAATTGGATTGTTTTATAAAATGTGGACCAGATTCTTGGTCAGACCAGATTGGTGGTCAAGTTAGGCCAATGTGTTCCTTGGATCCAGTAATTAGAGCAGAGCTGTGAGCCTTGCTCGGGGTTAGTGCGTGACTGATCAGCAGCCCAACCTTGGGTTTTAAAATGAAAATTAAATATCCAATTCTAATCATTGCTTATCCATAAACTTGATACCTTAGATCATTTCACTTGATCATTGTTTAATCTCAGTATTGTCAATGTGACTTGCTGAACTAGTTAGCTCATTTGTGCGATTCTGTATATGTTATTTTCCAGTTAAGAAGAAACCTGTTGGTAGCGAGGATCCCCAATCAAGTGTGCGAGCTAGGATTCCAAGTTGAGCGGAATAAGCTAGTTGAAGACTTTTGTGATAGTTTAAGTTTAAAAAGTTTGTAAGAATTTTTAATATTCATTTGTAAGTTCGAATAGTTGGGATTTGGGCGTTTGTAATATAAGTGTGTGTGTGTGTGTGTGGCTTGTGTGCATACTTTAACCTGTTGCGATCCGTGGATGAAGGTAAGTAGGGTCACTGCATATTATTATTATTATTATTATTATTATTATTATTATTATTATTATCTTTATTATTGTTATAAGCAGGTTTATATATATGGTGTGTGTGTTGCGGACCCCAAACTTCTGATCCAGATTTGTTGGGTGCCACACTAGTGTTACACAAAATTCTAATTATGTGTGACAATACTAATGCCATATCTATTATGGCTAATCCAGCTAATCATTCTAAAACAAAGCACATTGATGTAAGGTACCATTTTATTATAGAACAATCTGCAAATGGTACCATTGAGCTCATTTTGTTCCAACAGAAAAACAGTTAGCTGACATTTTTACTAAACCTTTCGATGAAGAAACTTTCACTAGACTTGTAGGTGAAATTAAAATGCTAAATTCTTCATCCTAAATGAAATAACTCAGCTAATATTTTACAGCAGATTAATTTCTAATAAATCAAAATTCATTTGATTTATTTTTAGTTCTCGATAAGTCATTTACCTTTTACTATAAATACCCAGACATCTCGACATACACCTCTTTAGGCCTTCGAGATCTCTAAGTGACCTAATTTTTCCAAATCCAAACTGTTTTCTCTCATTTCAAGCTTTTTCTCTCTAATTTTCTTACACATTATAATTTAAACTATTCCAATGGCATCAAACACAGTTACACCTTTTATCCCAAAAGAGGGTACCAATTATCTTCTTTTACTGATGCAAACCAAGCTCCTGACAGTTTCAAGAGCTTTGTGAAGTCTTTTTCTGAAACTTACTTTGCAGGCGCTCTAAATGCAAATCCAGTGTTGTACTTGGATATTCTCAGAGATTTTTGGAACTGAGGTGGTACATAAAAACCGGGTTGTATCTATTATGGTTAACTGCTCTATTAGAGGCCAACAGGTGGAATTTTCTGAGATGATGTCAATTTAGCTTCGGGCATTCCAATAGAC
This sequence comes from Apium graveolens, assembly GCF_009905375.1. Classification (NCBI taxonomy): domain Eukaryota; kingdom Viridiplantae; phylum Streptophyta; class Magnoliopsida; order Apiales; family Apiaceae; genus Apium; species Apium graveolens. The sequence continues at coordinate 78,783 of NW_027420580.1, read as the reverse complement.
AATTTGGTGGAGATTCCAACACAGGATGAGCTAGCTGAGTTCATGGACTTCATCAACTATAGTGAAAGAATCAACCTAGCTATCCTGAACAAGAAGTACCCGAGGAGGGAATGGTCCTTTTTGTTTGATTCTATTGTGAGGGCCTTCACTTGCAGAAAGACAGGGTATGATGACATCTCAAATGTTATCCAGAAGTTGGTGTTCTCAATGGCCCACAACAGATACCTCAATGTAGGTCATCTGATCATGGAGGAGCTAAGCACAGGCTAACGATGCCTTTGACATCAAGAGGTAAAGAAATTTTTGTTCCTAGATTTATAATATCTGATTTAAATCATAAAGTGGATGACATTCACATGCTAAATGGTATAGATAGAACACAAAAAGGCACCTGTAAGCAAGTGTCCAAAGTTCTATTTAGTTCACTTATTACTAAAAATAAGGTACTTGTAAGTCTTAAAATCACTACATTTATGATGGAGAGATTCATGACTTACCCTTACCTTATGCCTGACATGAGGTCTAATATTGAATCTAGTGCAACAATGGCTCATGTTCTTATGGAAGTACAAACACAGGACAACCAACAGGGGCCTTCCCAAGATAAGACCCTTTCTTCTGTACCACTAGAAGCTAGGAAACCAACCACTTTCATCCTCTCAAAAGGTTGAAGTAAGTAAAAAGAAGAGGAGGAAGGCACCTTGAAAGTAGTTAGTGAGAGTGGTGAGGATAATACAAAACTTGAGTCTCACCTAGTCAGAAAACCAAAGAAGGCAAAATAAACTGAGTTGACTACTCAAGCCACCTCTGCACCCTCCCAACAGGATGCAAAAGTAAAACAAGGAATTAAACAGACTGTAGAGGCATCCTCTCAATATGGTGTCTCTATTGAATAAAGCATCCACCCAAATGCATCATGTCAAGATTCTGCACCAACACTTGAACAAATTCAAGTGTATGAAAGAAGAAATAAGGATGGCACACACAAAGAGAGCACATCTTTTGAAGCTCCCTCTTCTAGTCAAGGGGGCTGCCAACACTCAACTTTGAAATATAAAATCTAATCTCTAAAATTTCTTCTTCATTTAATCAAACACTTTACTCTAATTCTCAAGTGTTGCCAACATCAAGTGACATGGTTCAAGAAACTGTGTTCACCACCCAGAACCAAAATTTAGTTGGTTAGAGGCTACATGTTGGGGTAGACTTTGATGACACCAACACAAATACAAGGGTTTCATTAGTTTTTACTGAAGACCCTGTGGTGGTTCCAAATACACCTTCATGTGCAAATCAACCTTCACAAGATGTAAGGTTTGAGGGTAGTACTCCTGAAGGGGAGCTATTTAAATCCTCTCCAATTCAATTGGAGGTTCCTTTTACGAGAACAACTCCCCTCAAAACCCTAATTGAAATTATACTTACAATTGAAGCTAGGAGTTTAATTTCCAATGATCCTGCTATGGGGGAGGCAAGTACATCACATTCAAGTGACAGTACTTTGAAAAAAATACAAGGGTTTGAGGCTAGAGTACATGACAATAACCTAGTCAACTCCCCTTCAATTCCAATGGAGGTTCCCACCACAAGTGGAGAACAACAAACTATCATAACTATAAGTCAACATGTGAGTCAAACTGTGACATCTGTCACAGGTGATTCCATTGAGTCTCTACCTTCCACTTCAAACCCAATAGACCAACCATCCACCTCTAACCCTTCTCAACCACAACCTCACTTGATCTTTTAATGGATACAGGAGACAGAAGCTCAACCTACAACTATTAATGATCTGTTAGTTGATCAATTATCTAGACTTTCTCAAATCTCACAACAGCTTCTCACCTCAGACATGTCTAATCAAGATTACTAAGCTATCATGCTTTCCTATCAGACAAAGATTCAAGAACAGCAGACCAAAATTATAAATATGCTGAACAAGATGGAAATTGTGATGCCTGGATGTACAAAAATTTTAGTCTAGAGATGGATGAAGTATTAGCAAGGTTCAGGGAGGAGTACTTGAACATTATTGGGAGCAATGCCAAATCTTTAACTCCCCAAAAAGTTTATGATGTAGTCATTGAGGTCTATAAAGCTCAACTTAAAGCATTTCATCTCTTTGGTAAAGCTCTAAAACTGCAATTGACTGATCATCAAGATAGAACAAGGAAACTGGTCAAGGACAAGCTGGATGAGATCATTCCTTCTCAGGTGGAAACCAAGCAAAAAATTTCTAGATTTACTGATCAAATGGTCAAGTTTGATTTATCATCTATAGACAAGAGCATCAAGAATCTCAGGGAATCATTTCTAGCTCTTAATGAAGTTGTTCAGCAACAAATCACCAATACTAATGACATTAGGGTCAAATTGAATCAACTTCATGATTCTAGATATGAGCCATCTGCTCTCTTAATGGAAGGAATCAAGGAAGCTCTGCAAGCCATATTTGGCACTTCTCTATCTTCAACATCTCAACAACCACTATCAACTTCAACCAACTTGTAAATTCAAGCTCTCCAATCTCAAGTCTCCACCTTGCAGTCAGCCACTAATTCATTGACAACTCAAGTATCACAACTAACAACTATGGTTCAAAGTCAACAGGCTAATATACAAACCTTGGTGGACTCCCATAAGCATCTACAAATGCAGAATTTAGTCTTATTGGGAGCCATCATGGAAGCACTCAACATTCCTTTGCCTGCACTTCCAGAAGCTGTTAGGCCTGAAATCCCTACATCTCACATCTTGCCTGCTAACAAGACTAAGGGGAGATTGAGGCTAGACTACTAAGATCATTTGTCCAAGCATCTGCTCAAGTTGTTCAAAAAGGCAAATCCACAGAAGTTGATGTTGGAATGGAGAGGCTCATAAAAGCAGCTGATGGACCTAGTCTAAGCAGGGAATTTGATGAATTGCTAAAGGCTCCCAGGGCTTCTCTAAACAACAACTTCTTCGCATACAAAAGGCTTTGGACAAGACAATAAATTTCATAAGGGTGATCTTGGTGACAAGGGATAATTTTCAGGATGAAGAATTGTGGTCAACATTAATGACTCTGGGGTAGATAGGTGTATACAGGTGCCCCTTAACTACTTCATAACAAGAAGGGCATCTGAGTTGGACATTATGATAAATAAAGTCAACAAAGTGATTCAAGAAGACACTATCTTGCTAACTGAATTAAAGAAGGCTCAAATAGCTACTTTTCCAGAAGTATATTTACAACCAAGCAAGGGAGTGGTATACATCTGTCAACCACCAAACATTACAAACACTTCCAAATTTCTAAGCAATGTGTCATGGCAAACAAAAAGCTAATTAAGACTTTAGAGACAGGCTTGAAGACAAAGCAACACAAGACTGTTAAAGATGAAGACATGAACAAGCTACTGGGGAGATATTTGAAAGATGCTGAAACCAATTTGCCCAACACTCAAATCAATAAGGATAAATTGGATGATGATGAGTAGAAGAAAGATGATCAAAAACCTTCTGGCTCAAATCCAAGTCAATCCTAGAAGGCAACTGGCAGTAAAGAAGGAGACAAGAAAAGAGATGCCAAGAAGAAGGGAAATGATGAGAAGAAGGGTGATGAAAGAAGAATAAAAAAGAAGGAGGATGGTTCCGGAACCCAAAAAAATTGCCCTACCAATCCTAATCAAACAAACTCAAACCCCTAAGCCAACAAACTCAAACACTTTACCACCTCTAACCTTTAAGCCTAAGTTCTTGTACAAACATACTGCAAATACCATACTAAAAAATACCAATCACCTCTAGCCAAACCACTCTAAAGAAAATCTCAAACCTACCTTCTCTCAAGCCACCAATCAAAACTCATTACAAGTTTGTTGGAAGAAAACCAAAGAAACTACAAGTTACTGAGAGGGCTATCTGGAATTGGTTCAATCGAAATGATTTTCTACCTCTAACCTATTGCATCACAGATGATGACTACTTTCAACAATTATCTGAAGAAATAGTCAAAGTTTGGTTTGTATCATTGAGGGAAGTCATAATCTGTTATCAGGATGGTTCCTACACTTTACTTGGCAAAAATTTAATGGATATATTTTCAACCACATAAATTAAAAGGGTGATTAGCTTATTGAAGGATAATGATACAAGTACAACGGCATGTAGATCTGTATTGGGTGTATGGTTGATAGTAAGGGAAGAAAGAAGGGCAAAAGAAAATGCTGAAAGAGAGGAGAGGGAAAGGAAATATACTGAAGAGATAGAAATGTTTGAGCAAAGATCTGAGGAACTCAAAGCAAAGGGGATGAGCAGAATATCCAAGGATGGACATTTTCTTAACAAAAGAATTGGTAGATTTCCAAAATTCAGAGTAAATTACTTCAATAGTTATTTATTAGATGATTGGCTCAAGCTTGTGGAAGCTCTAAGAGGGACACAAATCATATAAGAATTGCAAGTACTTGTAAATTTGAAGGACCTCATTAGACAAGAAACATGCTATGGGAAATTTGTGTGATGAATGTACTCATTGAACTCATATAATTTATCTGTGTATAAATTTATAAATCTGTCAATCTTTATGTATTTATTGTAACATGGGGTTAGTCTTGTTACCAGGCATGAATTTGTGATAAGCAATCTTCTCACAAATTGGGCGAGATTGTTGTGCAAAATATGCATGTATCATAACAAGACTAAGTCAAATTGACAGCCCTAAGAATTAGTTGTAAGATAATCTAAATTTATATTTTTTATTGTATTACTTGAGTCTGTAAAAATGTCAAAGATTAGACTAAAGTGTTTTTCTGTAAACAGTCTCAAGCCTAAGAATAAACTCTGGAAGAAGATTAAGAAGATCATGCCTTAGAGAAATTGTGAAGAAGCTTGGATATGAATAAATTTGTTTTAGGAAAAATGTTCAAAGTCAAGATATCTACAAGTCACAGATCAAGTCATATAGAGAAGTCATTCGAGAACTCTAGAATGACTTATCGAGAAGTCCAAAATAGCTTATAGAGAAGTCTAAAAGATATTGATAAGCCAAATGAAGACATGAAAATGGAGATATCGACAAGTCAAATTATCATTAGAGATCTCAGAAATATCTACAAGTCAAAATGTATAAATAGATCTCTGAGATATCGACAAGTCATTTCTGCATTAGAGAACTCAGAGATATCGATAATTCAAAATGAAGATATGAAGATTGGAGATATCGACAAGTAAATTTTCTCATTAGAGATATCAGAGATATCGAAAAGTCAAAATGCTTATAGAGATCTCAGAGATATCGACAAGTCATTTCTACATGCAAAAATTTGGAGATCTCGACAAGCCAAGTTTACTATAGTGAACTAAGAGACCTCGACAAGTCAAAGACACTTATAGAGAACTACGAGATCTTGATAAGCCATTATACTTATCGAGATGTCGGTTCTCTATAAAACAAACTGGAGATCTTGATATGAACCTCAAGTACAGAATGTAGACAAATTAAATATTCAAGATTATCAATCAACAAATGATCTAATCACTTAGATTGAAAAGTCTACAAAAATAGCTTGAAGAGTACAAGATCAAAGGCCAAGATTAACTGATAAAGGAAAGTCACAGATTTATAGGATATGCAAGGATTCACTAAGCCAGAAATAGAAAGCTTTAGAGATAACTTAAAGTAGGGTTTAGTACATCTTATTGCAAGCTGTGTAAACATGTGTTTACTAATCTATAAAGTAAATACTAGTACTTTGCTTTTAAATTATATCAAACATATCTAGTTTTTCTTGTAACTCTCTTAAGAAAAAAGCTGAGTTCTTTACTTACAAAGGACCCATGGTTTGAAAAAAACACTAGCTTGATTATAATATAAAATTAAGTGAATTTTGAAATATTGTGTGCATAGTTTTATTTCAGCTAACATAATATTATTGTATTTCTATCTGCTTTGTTAACCAAGTAACAAACATTCAAAAAGCCTTAAAGATATTCAAAACACGTTCACCCCCCCCCGGTGTTGTATTCATTACCTAACATTGCTTAATATGATATCAAAGTTTGATTTAGGTGGAACTCGGGTCATAGTCCTGCCGCCTCATTTATTTAATTTACATATTTATTATTGATATGAATATTGATATTTGTTATATTTGTTTTTGTCAATCATAGAGAAACTGTGACGCCCTCAATCTCGGGGTTAGGAAATGAGGACCCACACACCGCTAAACTAACATCAATTATAACATAAACCCCGATAAAATAATAATAGGATCTAAACAGGATTAATTTTGAGCCAAGATTACAACTACCAACCAGTAAATATAATTTACAACCCAAAATATTTATAAATTCAAATACATTCGATTCTGACATGGAACCGACAGATAACCCATTATATTTTTTACAGTCCTTCTAACTAAAATGCTTGCTCATACATTCTGTAACTACCTGCTCTGGCATCTGGTAGCCTACGATACGGTAGGGGCTACCAGGTCCGCTCTTACGAGTAGTGTGCCTAAGTCTTTCCATCCTCTTGCTTAACTGCCATGGTTAGATCAAAGCAAAATATATGAGCACAAAAGCTCAGCAAGTAACCGTATAACAGTTCTATAATGCAACAACAACAATATCAAAATAAACTCTTGAGGCATTCTAATTTATATCTCTAGGTGGAAGATTTTTATCTTTGGCTATGCAAAGGAAATGAGGAAAGATTTGGGCTTTCAAGGATCAAGGCTCAAGGCTCAAGATAGGGTTAAAGCCGACATTCTGCACAAATAAATAGTAGGATTTCAATGAGTCTCTCAATTGATAGGAAAGTATCTAATCAAACTTCGGAAATCAATTTCAATATCAACATCAATATCAATGATATGAATCAGGGTTCTAAAATTCTATAATTTTAAACGATGTCACAATTCAACTCATTTCAATTCATTTCATTTTTAAGGAAGCAAATGCTAAAGAAATATATTCATTTACTCTTTTACAAAACAATAGGGAACCCTTGATTGTGTAGACATATATGTATTAGCATTTTAAGTCTTTTAGCTTTATAGTACTGTATCTCTGAAAAAGTAATTATTTTGTGCTACCAAGTGATGCATCTACATTATCGCTAATGCTTCTTGTTATTTTTGGCATAGAATTCACCACCAAGATATATTAGCCTTAATGAACTTAATGAACTTAAAGGTAAAATGCTATTTATTAATATTCCCAATATAAAATTCTAATATGACTATTCTTTACTGCTTTTTTTTTGCAGAGATGCAGCCTCAATCACCACACGCCAGCCTTGAGGAACTGTTTTGCCTCGAGGGAACTGTTTAGCCTCGAGGAACTTGTTTAGCCTCCAGGAGCCTCGAGGAACTTGTTTAGGTATTTAGTTCCTTTTATGTTATATAATTTTAGATTAGCATCCATGATTATGATTTTGTATAATCAGTTTTGAGCTATGTAACTCCAATGCAACGGAGGGCCTTGTGAAGGGCCGAAATGTATTTGACTTATATAGCTTTTTAATTTTTGGATGGAGATATTTGTAACTAACTACTTGAGTACTTGGAGTTATAACAAGAGTACACTTTCTTGATTTTCTTTGCTTGACAACCAGTTGTGAATCTGTGTATGTTTTGTTCAAAGTTTTAGATTAACATAGAAATATGCTATAGTAGATTTAATATATGTAAAGAACAACATACCAAAAATTAAATTTAGAAAACATGGTGATGCACATTTTCGGAATACATAAACATCTTTTATTTATTATTTATAATACTTTTAATATTTACACTGAAATGATATTTACAGAAGATGTTTACATGTACACTTTAAGAATCATAATATAACTACATAGGAACAACTTGGCCATTTTGACCATCTGCTTCTTGCTGAGGATCATTAATTTCCACATCCTGAAAGCGTGCTTGTTGTAGGCCTAGGCCTAAATTCAAATTTATGAATTTTTGTATATTTCCCACAGGCCTATTAAACATTTGCAAATCATGTAAATTTTGTCGACCTAGAGTTGCTAGGCTTCTTACAACCATGTTTCTTTGTGCCTGAACCAACTTGATATCATAGCGAAAATTATGATCCTTCAGCCTTAAAAGGATACATCTAAATATTTGTCGGGTATGCGTTGTTATTCCTTCTTCGATATAATATTTACATTCACAAAATGCTTGAAGATTGTCGGTTTCACTAATAACACGAAAGTGTTCATCATCAAATGCTTTGCGCATTCCAAGCAATACTGCCCACAAACTACTGTTTAGATTGGTTAGGCCTGGAATAGTATCATATGTTAACTTTAGAAGATTCCCTAATGAATCTCTAATGACAACTCCAATACCATTTATGTTTTCTCCTTCCGGAGGATTTTGCACAAATTCACTATGTACATTGATTTTGCACAAATTCACATTTAGAAAATGTTATAGGTCTTAATTAATACATAATGGGTTCATGATATTAATAAGGGTCCTCGAGCCTTGATACTCGAGTTTCAACCATAAAAACGCATGTTCCTAACTTACAAACTTTGAAACGTGCGTGTTTCTATTTTACGGCATCTTTAGCTAGTACCTCACACCCAGCCTTGATACTTGAGTTTCAACGATAGAAACACCTGTTCCTAACTTACAAAGTTTGAAATGTGCATTTCTATTTTTACGTCATCTTTACACTTAGGAAATGTTATAGGTTTTAATTAATACATAATGGGTTCATGATACTAATAGGGGTCCTCCAGCCTTTATACTCTCATTTCAACCATAGAAATGCTTGTTCCTAACTTACAAATTTTGAAACGTGCATTTCTATTTTTACATCATCTTCAGCTAGTACCTCACACTTAGGAAATGTTATAGGTCTTAATTAATACATAATGGGTTCATGATACTAATAGGGGTCCTCGAGCCTTGATGCTGGAGTTTCAACCATAGATACGCCTGTTCCTAACTTACAAACTTTGAAACGTGAGTTTCTATTTTTACGTTATCTTTAACTAGTACATAATGGGTTCATGATACTAATAGGGGTCCTCAAGCCTTAATACTCGAGTTTCAACCATAGAAACGCTTGTTCCTAACTTAAAAACTTTGAAACATGCGTGTTTCTATTTTTACGGCATCTTTAGCTAGTACCTCACACTCACCCTTGATACTTGAGTTTCAACTATAGAAACGCATATTCCTAACTTACAAAGTTTAAAACGTGCGTTTATACTTTTACGTCATCTTTACACTTAGGAAATGTTATAGGTCTTAATTAATACATAATGGGTTCATGATACTAATAGGGGTCCTCCAGCCTTAATAGTCGAGTTTAAACATTAGAAACACCTATTGCTAACTTATAAACTTTGAAACGTGAGTTTCTATTTGTACGCCATCTTTAACTAATATATAATAGGTTCATGATAGTAATAGGGGTCCTCCAGCCTTAATAGACGAGTTTTAACATTAGAAACGCATGTTCCTAACTTACAAATTTTGAAATGTGAGTTTCTATTTGTACACCATCTTTAACTAATACATAATGGGTTCATGATACTAATAAGGGTCCGCGAGCCTTATTACTCGAGTTTCAACCATAAAACGCCTGTTCCTAACTTACAAACTTTGAAACGTGCGTTTCCATTTTAACGTCATCTTTAGCTAGTAACTCACACTCAACCTTGATACTTGAGTTTCAACAATAGAAACGCCTATTCCTAACTTACAAACTTTGAAACGTGCGTTTCTATTTTTACGTCATCTTTACACTTAGGAAATGTTATAGGTCTTAATTAATATATAATGGGTTCATGATACTAATAGGGGTCCTTGAGCCTTGATACTCGAGTTTCACCTATAGGAATGCCTGTTCCTAATATACAAAATTTGAAACGTTTCTATTTTTACATCATCTTTAGCTAGTACCTTACACTTAGAAAATGTTATAGGTCTTAACTAATACATAATGGGTTCATGATATTGATAATGGGTCCTCCCTTATATGCTTGCATGAAGTGTTGGGCCTTATACTTGAGTTTAAAGAAAAGAAACGCTTGTTCCTAACCATCTCCTTTGTCTCATATTAAGTTCCTTCTGGGTAAATATATATTTCAAACTTTTGTGATCCGTGAAAATCTCACACTTTTCTCCATACAAATAATGTCTCCAAATCTTCAAAGCGAAAACTATAGCTGTTAACTCCAAATCATGAGTAGGATACTTCTGTTCGTGTGGTTTCAATTGCCTTGACGCATACGCAATCACCTTGTCGTGCTGCATAAGAACACATCCTAATCCTTTGTAAGAAGCATCGTTATAAATTACAAAATTCCCTTGATCGTCTGGAAGTGACAAAACAGGTGTTGTGATTAATCTCTGCTTCAATTCCTGAAAACTGTCTTCGCACTTGTCATTCCATATAAACTTTTCATTCTTTCGTGTAAGCTTTGTCAATGGTGTTGCAATTCTTGAGAAATTCTGAATGAATCATCAAAAAATATCCTGCCAATCCCAAGAAACTTCTTACCTCAGTGGGTGTTCTCGGTCTTTCCCAATTCGTAATTGCCTCGATCTTTGCCGGGTCCACTTTGATCCCTTCATTACTGACTATGTGTCCTAAGAACTGAACTTCCTGTAGCCAAAACTCACACTTCGACAATTTAGCATATAACTTCTTTTTCCTTAAAATCTCCAAAGTTGTCCTTAAATGTTCCACATGATCCTCCTCCGTCTTTGAATAAATCAAAATATCTTCTATAAATACTATAACGAACTTGTCCAAATATTCCTTGAAAATTCTGTTCATCAGGTCCATAAACGCTGCTGGGGCGTTGGTCAATCCAAAAGACATCACTAAAAACTCGTAATGTCCATACCTTGTTCTGAAAGCTGTCTTTGGTATATCTTCTGGTTTGATCCTCAGTTGATGATATCCCGATCTTAAATCAATTTTGGAGAAATACTTGGCTCCCTTCAATTGGTCAAACAAATCATCAATTCTGGGTAACGGATACTTATTCTTGATTGTCTACTTGTTGAGCTCTCTATAGTCGATGCACAGTCTCATGCTTCCATCTTTCTTCTTGACAAATAATACTGGTGCACCCCACGGGGATACGGTGGGTCTGATTACTCCTTTCTCTAACAGCTCTTGTAATTGTTTTGCTAACTCTTTCATCTCAACGGGTGCCATTCTATACGGGGCCTTGGATACTGGTTCGGTTCCAGGTGCTAAGTCGATTGCAAATTCAATTTCTCTATCTGGAGGAAGTCCTGGTAACTCGTCGGGAAATACATCTGGAAATTCCTTCACAACTGGAATATCTTCAAGTTTTGCTGGCTCCTAACTTCTGTCGATCATATATGCTACGAAATGCTCACATCCTTGTCGTAGTAACTTCTTGGCTTAAATCATCGTTAAGAACTTCTTTACCTGCTTTTGTCCCTTGAACGTTACTATTCTTTCGTCTGGCATTTTCACCATTACTTTCTTATTTCGACAATCTATCTGAGCATCATACTTAGATAACCAATCCATCCATAATATAACGTCAAATTCTCCTAACTTAAACGGTATCAAATCAACACAAAACTTACTACCAGAAATCTCAATCTCACAATTCCCACAAACTTGGTTAACAGTTACACGTTCTTGATTTGCTAATTCCACAGTCATTATTTCATTTAAATACTCAACTGGACAATTTAACTTACTAACAAAATCTTGTGAAACAAACGATCGAGTTGCTCCCGAATCTATTAACACTTTGGCACATAAAGAATTCACATTAAGCGTACCTGCCACGACATCCGCATCCTGGATCGCATCCTTCACCGACATGTCAAAAACTCTAGCCCTCGGAGTCTCATTCACTGTTGGGGTAGATCCCATAATCCTTAATGCATTACTGACTGGGGCTGGTGTCTTGCAATCCCTGGCCATATGTCCTGGCTTCCCATATTTAAAGCATGTGAATCCAATGACTGGAACCTTCACTGCTGGATTCCGGATAGGCTGATCCTTATTTGCTGGCTCTCTTGCTGGCTGATTTTGGCACTCCCTCGAGTAGTGCCCTTTCTGGTTGCATTTAAAACATACCACATTCAACTTGTTACAAACTCCTCCATGCTTCTTTCCACATACTTGACAATCTGGAAAAGTTAATCTCAACTGATTCGGCTGATTCACATTAGCTGGACGATTGCCCTGGCCTCCGTCTCCTGCATTTTGTCTCCTGAAATTAAAATTTCTCCTTGGCTGAAACTTGCCCTTCTTAAAATTTGGAAACTTCCCTGTTTGTGACTGACCCTCACTTCCCTCAACTTTCCTTTTCTTGCTTTCCTTTTCTTTCTGGAACATCTCACTCTCTGTCTCTGCGGTCATAGCTTTATGTACAACCCCGGCATAGGTATCCAATTCAAAAATAGCTACCTTCCCTCTGATCCATGGCTTCAAGCCTTGGTGGAATCTCTTAGCTTTCTTTCTATCAGTATCAACATACGACGGCACATACCTTGATAATTCCTCAAACTTCCCCTCATAATCTGTTACCGACATGTTCCCTTGCTTTAATTCTAAAAACTTCAGCTCCATTTGATCCTGAACAAACTGAGGAAAATACTTTTCTAAAAACAATTCCTTAAACCTTTCCCAAGTAATAACATCTGTGCTTTCCAATGTCTTCACTATCTCCCACCAATAGGTGGCCTCATTCTTCAGATAGTAACTTGCAAATTCAACATTCTGCTCCTCTTTCACTTTTACCAAGGCAAATGCCTTCTCTATTTCCTCTAACCACACATTTGCTTCAATTGGCTCTAAGGAACCCTTGAATTCTGGTGGGTTTACTGCCTGAAAAGTTTTGAAAGTTACCTAGGGATTGGTCTGTCTCTAATGTTGTTGTGCCAGGTGAACTGTTTGTTGGGCCAGGATTTGAAGAATCTGGGCTATTGCTGGGTCCATGGGTCCTGGGTTGACATTCTGGTTTGTATCATCTTGGTTGTTATTGTTATGGTTATTGGTTTCTTCATTCTGGGTGTTGGTGCGGGTATTTCTTCTGGGAGGCATTTTCTGTAAAGAATCAATCAATTTATTTAGCTTTTGAATCAAATCTTTGTATAAAAGAAAAGTTTTGTAAAATAGAAATATCTCTTTTTGAAAACAGTTGTAACTAAGTAAATTGCATGCTTCTTTACAGAATATAAACAGTTATGGAAAACAGGGTACATGGTATCACAGGGTATACTGGTGCAATAAAGTAAATGACAGTGTTGGAAAGGAAAAAGGTACTGATATATAGATCAAAAGTTTTAGGTAGTACAAGCGTAAAAATGCTTCGAAAGTAAAAGCAAAAAGGGTACAATAACCTACTCACTAGTCAACATCGCTAGTCTATAAATACAACTAAAAAGTCTACTGATACACACTACACACTACTGTACATACTACATAACCATAACAACACTGCTCAGCATCTCCATCTCAGAATTTCTGGCTCATGGCAAATCTGGACCTCCTATCTCCTCAAGCTCCTCTAGAACCCACTTAGCCCACTCCACTAGGAAATCAGGGGTGATGTCCTCATGTGTAGCCTCAATAATCCTCACAGCAGCTGCTCTACGAAACGCCTGGAGCCTCTCCCTAAGTCGTCTCTCACCACTCCCCATCTCTCTGGTACGCATGATATGCAATAACTCCTGGATCTGACCCTGTAGGAATCGCTGCTCCATAAGGCAAGCCTCAAACTGATGATATGGGATAGGATAGGAAGAGAACTGGAAAGGTACTCCTGTGACTGAATGACTAGTAAAACCTGAATCAGCAGGTGGGGGTCCTCTGACAGGTGGCCTCATGCCTGGAGGTGGAATAGCCTGCAATGGTACGGGCTGCAACACCGGTGGAGGTAAAATAGCCAATGCTGGTGGAATAACAGGACGTGGATCCGATGCTGGTGCTCCAACTGAAGGCTCTGAGTGATCAGTTGATACGGGAATAAAAGAGTCGGCCATCTCTGCTATCTGAAATCATATCTTAATATAAGAATCTTGTACCACGACGTAAACTATACTAATACCGGTTATACCATAACACTCAACCTCTCGACGTTCTATCATCATATACCTTACTTCTAATCCTATCCCTCTACCCATTCCCGTCAACCTAGGCTTGTGTCAGTGACTTATAACCTGCAGCTTTGATACCAAACCTATGACGCCCTCCAAACTCGGGTCAGAAGTTTGGGGTCCACACACACACCTTAATTATAACCTGCTTATAACAATAATAAAGATAATAATAATATATGCAGTGACCCTACTTACCAACCACCACGGACCGCAACAGGTTAAAGTATGCACACAAGCCAAACACACTAATATATTACAAACCGTTCAAATCCCAACTATTTCAAACTCAAACTGAGTATTAAACATTATTACAAACTTTTACAAACTTAAATTATCCCAAAAGAAGCCTACTAGCTCAGCTTTCTCAACCTGAACCCCTAGCTCTCGCGCTGGACTGGGGATCTTCGCTACCAACTGGTTCCTTTTTAACTGGAAAGAATATAAACAACATCGCACAAATGAGCTAACTAGCTCAGCAAGTCACAATGACAAAACTGAGAATAATGATCATCAGGTGAATATGATTATGATATCAAGTGAACAATGGATTATGATTTAGAATTGGATATTATACTTTTAATTTAAAAACCAAGGTTAGGCTGCTGATCAGTCACGCACTAACCCCGAGCAAGACACACATTATTGCTCTAACTACTGGATCCAAGGCACACATTGGCCTAACTTGACCATTATATGGTCTGACTACGAATCTGGTCCATAATTTTATAAAAACAATCCAATTCTAGCATAATAACAGAATATGCAATAATAAACAATAACCGGAATCATTAACAACAATAAATGTTTAACAATGAAAGGGTTTCAATCCTTGTAAGGATCAATAAGGCAATTTAAAAGCTTGGATGCTGGGTAATGAAAGAATTGGATAACAAAGGAATCAACATTTCAGGGTTTCAAAGATTTGGGCTTTCAAAGCATAGGATACAATTATTGAATGTACAAGTAATTCAGTTCAGTGTTTGGGATTTTGTTTACATGTATTTGTGGAGTAATATCGTATACTTGAGATTTGTGTTTAGGTATACAACAATCAATGGTCTCGAAAGAATAAGGTTTATGGCTCAAGAACAATAACTGGAATCAGAGTTTAGGTTTCAGTGCTTCAAAGCACTTGCAATATCAATCTGACTATCAAATACTACAATATCTCGAGAAAGTTCAGAACACTTGCGTGATATTAGCTTACTACACTACACTCGCTTCCAATCACAAGCATCTTACTCCTCAACTATCTGTTTCCCTTTTCTACGTCTTGCCTCTTCTTCTCACATATCATAAGCATCTATCAATAATTTACTCATGGAATTCTATTCAACACATACTTCTATCTACCCTTCGTTTTACCCAAATTCGATTAACGGATTGAAAGTTATGCGATAATCAAGTAAACACCGAATATATAGACCGATAGTCAATTAACAAGTCACATATAGCACATAATACATCACGTAATCAATGATATATTATTTATAAAGAAGTCTCGGGTCATAAATAGGCTTTCTGGTATTTAAAATGATTTTTAAAACATTTTTCGGAATTAAAACGGGTCGTTGGATCAATTTTGGGTTAATAAACAGGGTTCGGTTGGCCAATTCTGGCTCCGAAATAATTTTAGAATAATTATCGAGCCTTGGAAATAATTTAGAATAATATTTTAAAACTAGAAACTATTTTTCAGAATTTTTAAATCATTTTTAAATAATTAAATCTAATTAAATAATTAATTAAAATCAATTAATAATTAATTAAATCAATTAATCAATTAATTTTCGAATTAATTGACCAATTAATCAATTAGAAATTAACTGGAATTAATTAAGTAATTAATTTAGATTTATTTGTGAATTAAAAATAATTTTCAGAATTAAAATAATAATTTTTAGAATTTTCAGAAATTAAAAATGAATTTTTATAATAAAAATAAATAGAAAATATGATTTTTAAACATTTTTAAAACAGAAATCCAATTTTTGCAAAGTCTGGAAACTACATGGACCAAACTGCATCGTTTTCAAAACTATAGGTACTAAACTGTAATTTTCCAGGGGGGTCGCCGGAAAACAGTCGGGGATGGCCGGAGAACACGTTCCAGGGATGCTCAGGCCACCATCACCTCCAGATCACATCTACACAACACCAGGAACACAACCATGCAATCAATTCATCCTAACAATCCCTGAGTTGGCCGGAATTTGGCCGTGAAATTTTCCAGTTTCCGGCGAACATCGGAAAACTTCAAAACACAACTCCCTTCTCTACAGACCTCGTTGGTTCATGAAACTTATACGACTAGATTGCAAATTTCACAGAGAACACAACCCACTATAACACAACATCAATCTATCACAGAATAAGAAACCCCCAAATTTCAATTAAGAACATTCATACGGGTTATAAACCCTAATTTTAAAATTCGAAAATCAAACTCAATTTTGAACATGTTATTGAACTCCAAATCAGACGTATGACATATGAAAATCATCAGGAAAACAAGCTCTACAACATGCAATCATCAAATAATACAAACAATCATCCGAACAAAAATTCATATTTTTAATAAAATAAATTCGAAAATAAATAAATTTTTAGAAAAATAACCTTGATTTCTGCAGATGTATGGATTACAGAATCTGGTAGAGCTCTTCAAGAGCTTCAGATTGGTTACTCGAGCTTTCCAAACCGAATTCAATAACACCACCAAATGCTTGTTTGATTCTTAGAACAGTTTTAGGAAATTAGGGTTTTTCTCTGAAAATTATATAATTATCTGTCTGCAAATGATTTTGATACGAAATAAAATACGGTAAAAGGCTATTTTTAATTACGGAAAATTAGGATCCCGTTGGATCATTCCGGATATAAAACGGTACGTTTATTTGTAAAAATTGTTCCAAACGGTATCGGTTTTCGGGATAATTATCCAAATCAGTACAATTTGTACTGCGGTCTTGGTCTCAGCGCCTGGTTACACGTATTACGAAGTGATAATTATGATAGTTTAATAAAAAGCTCCCGTTTATCGAAAATACGGGTTTTATTGATTTACCGAAACGAATATTGTATCGAAAATGTTGCGCCGGGACCCGCGCAGGACAAACCGTACGCCGGATCGAAAAAGTCGAAACATGGAATATGCTCGGAATATTACAATTAGGTTAGGAAAGAGTTCTCGAAAGAGTTTCGGGTTCCAAAAACGTAACAACGGTTGACGTCGGTTGGTTCCCGTTTTTATAAAATAGATTTTAATTACCCGGAAAAAGATTTTAGAAATTTCATATGATTCTTATAAATCCATAAACCAACATAAAAATAATTAGGAAGATATGACAATTATCTATATTTTATTTTGGACATATAAAAATTAAAATACTCAATTAATATTATTTTTGAATATTCAAGTACAGATAATACTTAACAATTAGCTCACAGAATAGATACTGAACACACATAATAATTATATAATAGCAAAAATAATTACACGATATATCCCGGATATTACATAAGAAGTATGTTGATTTGACACGAAAGGACAAAGAATAGGAAGTAGGGAACCTAGTGTTTTTAAAGGTATTCCCTTGGAAACCCTTGGAAAGGATTGATGAGATTCGGAAAGAAAGGAAAGCTAAGTCCACAATTTGTCGGACCCTTGGATATACTAAAACATATTGGGAAGTTAGCATACGAGCTAGCCCTACCCCCGAACCTGTAGCAAGTTCATAACGTGTTCCACGTATCAATGTTAAGGAAGTGTAATTCGGATGCCAGATAAATAGGGGCATATGAGCGCATAGACATGCAACCCGACGTAACCTATATGGAGCAACCAAGAAGGGTTATAGAGTGAAAAGGAACAAGTGCCTAGGAGAAGGGTTATCAAACTAGGCAGAGTTTGGTGGTAGGACCACAATGTGGGAAAATTTACTCGAGAGCTAGAAAATGCAATGCTAAGAGAGTATCCCTATTCATTTTCTATCTGATTCCGGGACGGAATCCTTTTAAGGAGGGGAGACTGTAATAACCCCAATTTTTGAAAATTTTTGAAACCCTTATGAATAGTGATTTTGCAGATTATGCTGAATAAGAAAACTTTTCATGCCACACTATGTAGGGGTTCTGTTATTGATATTCTGAGATTTTATTAGTACTCTATATGGTATATAAGTGTATGTAAAGATCGTCAGAATCCAATTCCGAACACTTTGATTTTTCCCGGAAATCCACTAGATACGGAAAGAATTGAGTATAAGGTAACAGGATAAAAAGGATTTAAATAAAAGGATTATAAGAGAGGATCATAAAAGGATTAGAATATATTGAGAAAGGTTAAGGAAACCCAAGTAATAAGATCTCGGGTATGATCCCTCAAACGATAAACGAAAACGAAAGTTAAGCGAACCGTATAACAGATCAGCGGTCATTAGGCAAACAATTAGGAAGTTAATCAAGGAGGTTAGGAATGATGAGGTCATCCAACCAATAAGGAGAGGACAAGTAATGGATGATGACACAATAAGGTGATGTAAGCATGACATAGGAGGGAAGGAGGTGTGGATGAATGATAACCACACAAAGTTCAAGGTTATTAAGGTAATTAACCAAAATCTAAACAAAAACAACCAACCAAAAATCAAATCAAAGCAAAAACACAAAAATCTCTCTTTCTTCCAAGCTTGCTCTCGACTTTTCTTCTTTTTCAAAGAAGAAATTTCCAAAAATCAAGTTCCAAGCATTGTTAAATCACAAGGTAATTATCTAAGGTTCCTTGTACATAGATATGGATATCCTATAAGTTTAAGCTTCTAATTCCTTCACAATCTCTTCCAATAAATCAAGGAAGAAGATGGTGAATAGTAACCTTCAAGAAATAACTTTGGTTTTCTTGATTTTTTTATGAAAGTTCAAGGTAGCTTAAGCATAGATCAAGGCTTCTTTAGGCTTCCTAGCTACTCACATCACTTCAAGGAAGGTATATCATCTCCAAACCCTAGCTTTACATTGTATATTAGAATGATTTTGGTTGTTATGGTAATAAAGTAGCTTAATGCTTGTTGGTTTAAAGTTTGGGTTGGAATGGTGGTGAATTGAATGTTGAAATCTTATGGTTTGGTTAAAGGATTTAAGTATAGCTAAATTCAAGTTTAAGAATAAGTATAAATTGTTAATGTTGAGTGTTGGGGCTGTTATGATGTAGTTTGGATGGAGTTTTGATTGGGTTGTGAATTGGGGTTGAATTGTGGTGGATTTGGAATGGTATAAAATTGGGAAATCGCGTAAACATAGCCGTCGTAATGTCCGATTTACTTTAGACTGCTTTTGTTCATAGCATTAGGACCCGAGAACTCCCTGCTAGGTTTTGACCATTACCATTTTTAGATAGTTCATGTTACGAGCTTCGTTTTGATATGTGGTTCGTTTGATTCCGATGTACGGTTTAGGAGAAACGGCCGTTTTAAGTAACGACGTTTCGCGAATGAACCATTACCCCTCGCCTTACTTTGAAACATAGGTTAAAGACCTTAAAGGGTTAATTAGTGTATGAAACAATTATGTTAAGTGTGTTAGGCAGTTGGTAAGACACTCGCGAAGGAATCGCCTTAAAACTCGTAATGGTTAAATTATTAAAAATGGTGGAGCCGAGGGTACTCGAGTGACTTAAGAGAATCAGTAAGCGCAAAGCGAGCGTTAGAGTCTAATTTGGTTAAAGTATAGATTTACAAGTGATTTTGGTTTAATTCCAACTCACATGTTGTTTATAGGTTACCAGACTCGTCCCAAGCCATTAATAACCCTCAGTTGCTCAGGCAAGTTTTCTACCCGTATAACTGTTGTTGTGATGTATATGTGTATATGCGTGATCTTGCGATAAATGCATATTGGTTATTAGCAAATTCTTGCGATATATTGTAGCATGTGATATGGTATATATGCATGCCTGTTTCATATTCTTGATTTATATATCTGTTGGTTCAAATGCTTATAGTTGCATAATACCTATGCTAGAGATAAGCGGTATTTGAGTTTACCCTTAGTATAGGGGATCAAAAGGTGAACATATTCCTAAACCGGGAGTCGATGTTCCCGAGTATAATATATATATTTTATATATATATGGTTATAGTTTTCAAAACTATTAATCGAATAAGGTTTATTCGATAACTTTAACTTTATTTTATTTATTGAATATTATTTCGAATATTCATTCGAGGGCTTATGACTCGGCTTATTTTATTTATTGAATATTATTTCGAATATTTATTCGAGGGCTTATGACTCGGCTTATTTTATTTATTGAATATTATGTCGAATATTCATTCGAGGGCTTATGACTCGGCTTATTTTATTTATTGAATATTATTTCGAATATTCATTCGAGGGCTTAAGACTCAGTTTATATTATTTAATGATTATTAATTGGATATTCATTTGAGGATGTATGACTCCTTTATTTATTTAATGAATATTATTTATAATATTCATTCGAGGTATTATGACTCCGCGTATTATTTAATATTCTTTATTTTATTAAAGAATAATGTTCGATAATCAAACTTACTTTTGATTATTCAAACAAAGATATTACTTTCGTATAAGGATATCTTTGATTATTTACTATTCATTTCAAGTATAAGTTTTCCAACTTCTACCTCAATTATTCTTTATGGGAATATTATTTAAATAATAATATTCAGATATTTTCTAAATATATTGGGACTGATTTATTTTATTAAATCAGCATTACTCCAAATACTCTTTAAAGTGTTTTCGAGTCTTCAAAATGATTTTTAAAAGTTAGAGCGGATCCCAAAACTCATTTTTTTTATTTTTAAGATCTTCCTTTTAAAGGGGATTTAAATACTCGCTCAAAACCTGAGGGATCCGGCTCTATGGTGTATTTTATATTCGCAACAAGGTTGCAGTTTTGGTAAATGAATTGATTACTTACCCAACGTTCGGGAAGTAAGTCCATCTATCGAGTCGGCATAAGCAACATGGGCTCAGTGGGCGTCCATGATAGTGTAAGTGGCTCAGTGGGATTCCATCAAATGCGTAAGTGGCTGAGTGGCAGTCCAACATAAGGTCCTATTACGACCAGGGTGATGACCAGTGGGGAATTCGTCCATCTACTAGTAGAAAAGGTTACTTATTGGTATCTTTGCCTGATCAGCAAGATATCGGGTTTATGCCACAATTCTTTTTCCTTTCCAAAAAAAAATTCATTGGATGTTACAAACTCTGTTCATACTTTACATGACAGAGGTTTTCAAGGACTGTATAAAGAAGATGTATATGTGGATATATATATATCGGAACTTAATGAAGTATATCATAACTTCATTTCCTTCAATAATACTTCAAAGATTTAATCTATTCAAGTCTTATCTTGTAGTCTCATCAGTGTGATGAACTTTTGAAACAAATTATAACTTGAACGGTGGTAGTTCAAGTAGTATTCGGAAAAGATATAAGTATATTGGAGTATCTTGTAACTTCATAAGCGTCTTACTCCTCAACTATCTGTTTCCCTTTCCTACGTCTTGCCTCTTCTGCTCACATATCATAAGCATCTATCAATAATTTACTCATGGAATTCTATTCAACACATACTTCTATCTACCCTTCGTTTTACCCAAATCCGATTAACGGATTGAAAGTTATGCGATAATCAAGTAAACACCGAATATATAGACCGATAGTCAATTAACAAGTCACATATAACACATAATACATCACGTAATCAATGATATATTATTTATAAAGAAGTCTCGGGTCATAAATAGGCTTTCTGGTATTTAAAATGATTTTTAAAACATTTTTCGGAATTAAAACGGGTCGTTGGATCAATTTCGGGTTAATAAACAGGGTTCGGTTGGCCAATTCCGGCTCTGAAATAATTTTAGAATAATTATCGAGCCTTGGAAATAATTTAGAATAATATTTTAAAGCTCGAAACTATTTTTCAGAATTTTTAAATTATTTTTAAATAATTAAATCTAATTAAATAATTAATTAAAATCAATTAATAATTAATTAAATCAATTAATCAATTAATTTTCAAATTAATTGACCAATTAATCAATTAGAAATTAACTGGAATTAATTAACTAATTAATTTAGATTTATTTGTGAATTAAAAATAATTTTCAGAATTAAAATAATAATTTTTAGAATTTTCAGAAATTAAAAACGAATTTTTATAATAAAAATAAATAGGAAATATGATTTTTAAACATTTTTAAAACAGAAATCCAATTTTTGCAAAGTCTGGAAACTACAGGGACCAAACTGCATCATTTTCAAAACTATAGGTACTAAACTGTAATTTTTCAGGGGGTCGCCGGAAAATAGTCGGGGATGGCCGGAGAACACGTTCCAGGGATGCTCAGGCCACCATCACCTCCAGATCACATCTACACAACACCAGGAACACAACCATGCAATCAATTCATCCTAACAATCCCTGAGTTGGCCGGAATTTGGCCGTGAAATTTTCCAGTTTCCGGCGAACATCGGAAAACTTCAAAACACAACTCCCTTCTCTACAGACCTCGTTGGTTCATGAAACTTATACGACTAGATTGCAAATTTCACAGAGAACACAACCCACTATAACACAACATCAATCTATCACAGAATAAGAAACCCCCAAATTTCAATTAAGAACATTCATACGGGTTATAAACCCTAATTTTAAAATTCGAAAATCAAACTCAATTTTGAACATGTTATTGAACTCCAAATCAGACGTATGACATATGAAAATCATCAGGAAAACAAGCTCTACAACATGCAATCATCAAATCATACAAACAATCATCCGAACAAAAATTCATATTTTTAATAAAATAAATTCGAAAATAAATAAATTTTTAGAAAAATAATCTTGATTTCTGCAGATGTATGGATTACAGAATCTGGTAGAGCTCTTCAAGACCTTCAGATTGGTTACTCGAGCTTTCCAAACCGAATTCAATAACACCTCCAAATGCTTGTTTGATTCTTAGAACAGTTTTAGGAAATTAGGGTTTTTCTCTGAAAATTATATAATTATCTGTCTGCAAATGATTTTGATACGAAATAAAATACGGTAAAAGGCTATTTATAATTACGGAAAATTAGGATCCCGTTGGATCATTCCGGATATAAAACGGTACGTTTATTTGTAAAAACTGATCCAAACGGTATCGGTTTTCGGGATAATTATCCAAATCAGTACAATTTGTACTGCGGTCTTGGTCTCAGCGTCTGGTTACACGTATTACGAAGTGATAATTGTGATAGTTTAATAAAAAGGTCCCGTTTATCGAAAATACGGGTTTTATTGATTTACCGGAACGAATATTGTATCGAAAATGTTGCGCCGGGACCCGCGCAGGACAAACCGTACGCCGGATCGAAAAAGTCGAAACATGGAATATGCTCTGAATATTACAATTAGGTTAGGAAGGAGTTCTCGAAAGAGTTTCGGGTTCCAAAAACGTAACAACGGTTGACGTCGGTTGGTTCCCGTTTTTATAAAATAGATTTTAATTACCCGGAAAAAGATTTTAGAAATTTCATATGATTCTCATAAATCCATAAACCAACATAAAAATAATTAGGAAGATATGACAATTATCTATATTTTATTTTGGACATATAAAAATTAAAATACTCAATTAATATTATTTTTGAATATTCAAGTACAGATAATACTTAACAATTAGCTCACAGAATAGATACTGAACACACATAATAATTATATAATAGCAAAAATAATTACACGATATATCCCGGATATTACAGCATAACTCAAATATCAATTATTTGCAAGGAATCAAGCTCAAAAACGAAGTGAAGCCAAGAACCGAAAGGTTCTCGGTGAACCCAAACACAAACAACACACCCACACCCACATGCAAGTATGTTCATGCATCTTTAGAGTACAAGGAACTTAAATCTTAGTATAAGATTGAGTTTTAATAGAGGTTATAGAAGAAACAAGAGAGAGAGAGAGAGAGAGAGAGAGAGAGAAGAGAAAAGCCGAGAGAGATGAGAGAAATGAGAGAAAAGAGAGAGGGTTGGGGTGAGGAAAAAGAAAAAGGAGAGGGGAGGGGTGTGTGTATATATATATATACACTTAGGGGCATTTCGGTAATTAACACAAATCCACTTTCCTTTATTCTTTTTAAAAAAAATATCTATAATGAAATAATGACCCACATTTTACATTCACATAATTAAACTTTTGATTTTTATCCACTATAATACAATAATAGCTTTTCACTAGTATTTTTAAATAAATTTTTGAACAAATAAATAATTTGTTATGGATTTTACAAGTAAGTCCAAATAATAGGATTTAAACTTCATAAAATCAGTTTAAAATGTCAAACTACTCACATAAATTCTACTAATATTTTTAGAAAGTCTCTTGATATATTTTGAAGATAATGAAGCAAATTTCATATTTTAATCACATTACTTTGATTTTATAAAAATGTTTAAAGATCACTAAATCCTTTATAAATCCTTTTATAAATATTTAAAATTCCAGAAAAATCTCAGATTCGAATATGCACGTAATACGTATCATACAGACACATTCATATCATTAAATAATATCTCTCATACACATTTCCAAATATTTTAATCCCTTTATAACACAAGTCTCGTTCGACTTGACGGCCCAACGACACAGCTTAACCCCGTAGCTGACTCATCAAACATGAACAAGTTACTTTACGTTCTCAGTTACTAATATACAATAAAGACAATTAACCAATAAAATCAATTAGCCCTTTATTTATTCACATAATCCATAATTATAACACAAATTATACTTTATTCACTTAATCACGTCGCGAAATTCCCAGTCGCTACAGAAACACATCGTACGATTGAGGGGGAACATAAGAAGTTTAAGATCTTGTTCGGGACTTCTTCTAACACCTTATTATTTTAATGTGACTGGTTATTTAACAACTTGAACTGCATAGTTATGGTTTAAGTGCATGAGTGACGCACACAGAACTATTGTTGTCATTTGAGAAATCAAATTAGATACATTATAGTTTAACAATATCAAGATTTTTTCTTTTTTTACTCAGGGGCTTAATCGGCTTTCAAAGTATTTCTAGGACTTCTGAAAAGCCACATATATTCGGTACAGAAAATCTTGTCAAAATTCATTTATATTCCTTATGATTTTTTAAAAGTCTTATCAAATTATTCAATTTTGATTTTTACATCGACTAAAATTTAATAAAAGTTAATTTAAGAATAGTTATAGATTTCCTAAAAAAATCTCAAAAATCTCCCAAAAATTGAGTTCATATTTATTTATTAGCTGTATTTTCATAAATATAATGGGCCTGTGTATGTTAATAGAAATTTCACTAATTAAAAAATTATCAAAATTTCCCAAAAATGAGTTATCATTGACTTTTAGGAGTGAAGGTCATTCCACTCAAATTGATTATCTTCTTCTGCGTAATAGGGATTTCAGATTTTGTAAAAATTGTCAGGTTTTTCAAAAGAATCATGTGTTTCTCAATACCGTTTACTAGTAACAATCTCCGGAAGGAGTGAGAGTGGCCCCACCTTGTATCCTTTGCCGGAATTTGAAAGGTGTGAAAGATGTGAAATTTATGGAAATGTTTGTGGTTAGTTTTAGGCTACATGCAAATGTTGAACAAATATGGATAAACATGGCAATTTCAATTAGGAGCATGGAAAGAAGGACGTTGTGATTGACATAAAAAAAGTTAAGAATCTTAAAAGGTCTTGGTGGTGGAATGAGATGTGAACGAGAAAGTGCAGTTTAAGAAGTGACATTTTATGGAGTTATTGTCGTCTCCAGACGGGCCCAAAAAAATCATAAAAAAAGAGTTATCCCTCAGTATAAATAAAATGGTTAAAAAGACAGTTATAGAAGCAAAAACTAAAGTGTGTTGCATGTTTGGATCTACCTCATTTCACCTTATATTGGACTGAATGCCCGTTATCAAGTTAGCATGTTGTTTGGAAAAAAAAAAGCAAAACATGCTTATCTGCCCATTTTGATTCAAAAAGGGAAAGTTGGACCTGCCCAGCATTCAAGTTTTCATTTCTTGATTCTCTGTCATTTTGAATGGCGCCATTACCTCACTAAGTAATTCATAGTTTTATATAATCGTGTGGCCTATTTAAGGAAAAAGAGCTCACAGGTAATGAGTTCCTCATCGTTAATATATACTCCCTCCGTCCTATTAAGTTATATACACAGGGGAGTGACACAAAGGTTAAGAAAAAGTATAATTTATTGAGAAAAGTGGGTAAAGTTGTGGGGCCAACTAATATTTAATGTTTAAAGTGATTGTAGTAGAAGAAAGTAGTGGAGGTGAGTGAATGTAGTTAATTTTTATATTATAAAATTTTACTATTTTTGGAATGTATACAATTGAAAGGGACGTAACAAAAAAACTGTATAGAATGAACGGGACAGAGGGAGTACATATTAAAAGTTGTGTAGTAATATATATATATATATATATATATATGTATTGTAATAAAAATTTTAGTAATAATATTAGCAATTTTGTAATGTTTTAAGTTTTAATTGTATTTATTTTATTTTACATTCATGTGCTAAAAAGATTATAACTTGTAAGTTATAATTTATCAAAATAATTATATGAATAATTATGGTCTTTTAATTTATAAATCCTAATTTATCAAATTTATTTATTAGAATAACTATATAATTTATTTATTTTAGTTTTACCTTATAAATCCTAATTTATCAAACAAATCACCGACTTATAAGTAAATTATTCAAACGCCTAAATAACTTATAAATAAAATTATCCAAACGCCTAAATAACTTATAAGTTACGATATTAATATCACTTATATGACACTTCTCAAATTTAAGTAATAAGTTATATTTTTTAATAAATCTCAAACGGGCCCGTACAAAGACATGTATATGCGTCTAAATACTAGGGGGGGTGAACGAAAATTTTAAACTTGCGAAGGCACGTATTAGGAGAAGAAAAGATATTAATTCAGTTCAATATATTAAGGATGAGAGTTTTGTTACAGGGTGATGATATTAAAGCGATGTGGATCGTGTATTTTTATATATTTATTTAACGCAACTAGACTAAGACTTTGTCTTTGAACAAGGTGACATAATTTTTTTGCGGTGGATGTTGGTCTCAGTTAGGATATTACCGTGGAAGAAGTGCGCATAGTCTTGTGTCTGATGGGTAAGGGTAAGCCGGTAGGCTTTTATAAGATTTCGATTAAGGTTTGGAAATATCTGACAGAAAATGGTGTAAGTTGGTTGATGAATCTCTTTAATGTTATACGTCGGATAGCCAAGATGCCTAGTGAGTGGCGGTTGAGTGTTGTTGTATCTATTTGTAATAATAAAGGTGATGTTCAAAGTTGTAGAAACTATCGTGGTATTAAGTTGATTTGTCATATAATGAAACTTTGGAAACAAGTTATTGACTATAGGCTTTGGATAATCGTTGATATTTCAGCCACTCAGCTTTGTTTTATGCCTGGAAGGTCAACGGTTGAGGCGATTTATCTTGTTCGGTGTCTTTTGGAGAAATATTAAGAGAGTCATAAGGTTCTTAATATTGTGTTTATAGATCTTGAAAATGTTTATGATAGTTTATCACGTGCAGTAATTTGGAGATGTGTAGAGGCTCGAGAGGTTCTTCCGGTATATAGGTATTATACAAGATATATATTTAGTTGTAAGGACATGTGTTCGGATGCCATTAGAAGTTACTCAGTATTTTTTAGTTTAGGTTGGCCTTCATCAGGGTCGGTATTAATTCTCTTGCTTTTCATTGTTGTTTTGGATATGATTTCTCGTGCAATCCAAGCTCTTATGCCTTGGTGTATGCTATTTGCTAATGATATTGTGTTAATCGCTGAATCTAGAGCCGCAGTTAATACAAGCTTAGAACGGTAGTGTACATCATTTGAGGCTATGGGATTTCATCAGAGCCGTTCTAAAACTGGGTATATTTGGGCTAATTTTAGCGAGGAGAATGAAGAAGAGGATGTAGCCTTTTGTATTGCCAATGACCGTGTTCCACAAACTGATAATTTCAAGTATCTCAGCTCTATCATAAAGAGCAATGGTGATACTCTTGCTGATGTTACGCATCGTATTAAGGCATGTTAGGTTAAATGGAGGGCTGCTACTAGTGTTTTATAAGATAAAAGCATATCTTTGAAGTTGAAGGGTAAATTTTATAGATTGGTTGTTAGGCCGACATTGTTGTATGGTTCCGAGCGTTGTCAATTGATGAAAGCCGAAGAACATAGGTTGGAAACAACGAAAACATGCATGTTGTGCTGGTTTTGTGGTTGTACAGTGAATATTATATATCGATTAATACTTTTAGAAGAGTTTTGCATGTCAGGTGCAGATGTACTTCGGCCTCAATTAGACGGGTTAAAAATATTTTGATCGGGGGAAAGAAAAAATTAGGTAGATCGAGTAGGAATTGACAATATTAATTGAGTTTGGATATGGCGGCTTTAAATCTCACGATTATATGATATTAGATTGGGTTGATTGGAGATAGCGCATTAAAGTAGTTGAGGCTGGGTGTTGTGGTTTACAACTGGTTCGTTTATAAAGTTTCATGTGCATCTATATTATTATATGATTTTCTTTATATATTGGTATATGTAAGCCGGAAGTACATAAATTCAGATTTCGACAAACACAGATGTGGATTGTTCACAAATAAGTCTAATGTGAATAATGTCATGGACTCAGGTATCACATATATATACACATTTATCTTGTCTTGCACTAAGTCGGGGATCTTCATTGAAACAACCTTCCTATTTTTCAGAATAAGGACAAATTTTGCGTACATCTTATCCGACTCAGACCCCGTTCTAAACGGATTATACTGAGTACGAGTATGTTTGATTTGATTTAATTTGGTTATAATTGAAACATGTAAGGTGTGAATTTCCATGGATTATTTTAGTTCACACTTTTAGTTTAAATTTAAAAAAGTGAAATATTTGGTAAACGAGTGATTATAAATTATGGTGGACCGCATGGGCTATAATCCAAGTAAGAATTGAAGATCACTAAAATCATTAGAAATAGTTGGCCCATAATGCTCCAAAATTGTTCTCGACCTGGGCCTTGAGCAACTATATAAACCGACTCAAAGTCTCAAAGTCCCGCACAAATACAAAAACATTCAGAATAACACACACTACCGTTGAATATCAGGTTGAGAAATGGCGACTAAAACCCTAGATTCTATTTCCAAGCCAAAGCCTGCAGAAGATGTTGAAACAATAGCTGACCTATCAGGCGATGAGCTTTTAAGCTCTTTGGTTACAAAGAAGAAGAAAATTGAGACTGCCGGTTCCAACAAAAAGCCCAAACCAAACAAAAAACCCGAAGATTCGACTCGAAAACTCGATGATTTGAAGAAGAAAGTGAAGAAGGCGGATGCGAACGTGAGAATTGAGAGTCCGGTGAACAGATCTGGTGAAAAGGATGAGGTTGAGGTGAAAAAAGAGAAGAAAAGGAAGGTGAGGAAAGAGGAGGGGGATGAGAATGGTGCCGATTACGTGTTTCCAATGAATCGTGTTACCCGGATTGTTAAGAGCGAGAATTCTGATGTTAAGTTGTCTGCTGAGGCTGCTTTTCTGTTTAATAAAGCTTCGGTATGGTGCTTTTTTCTCAATTTTTTTTTGATTTCATTATGCAGTTGTGGTTTTTTTATAGCAATTGTGGTTGATGATTGGTTAAATTGTTTGTATGTGATGATAATCTTGTTATGTGTTTATTCGAATGTGTTTCCCCGATTTTTATGAGGTGTGATGTAGGTTATGTGGCAAATTTGTGTACTGATGAAATCATGATATGTTTGATTGTATATAGCAGATGGAGCGTGCCGTTGGTTGTGTAATTAAAAGTTCTGATTAGTTCTTGTCTTTCGTTCTTGCATTGTAGTATACTTGTATAGGATATCTAATTTGTGTATTGGTGAAATCAAGACACATTTAATTGTATATTAGTTAGATACCATTTAGCGTTTTTGAGTGACATGAAATATAAGGCTGTAATTAGTTTCTAGGGTTTAAATGATGTAGTCATATTTATTTATAAAAAATGGCGCACTATATAGATTAAAAGTGTATATATTTATATATGTGAATATATGTAAACACTTGACATGCTAATTAGTAACTATAGTTTCATAACAATTAAGGATATTAAGAAGCTAATAGAACTATGTCAGTGCATCAACATCTTTTTCGTTGTCAAAATTATGAAAAATATCTGAATCTTCCTAATAGTTTGTATTGAGATGCCTATACTCCACATGTTAAATTTCCTCTTTTTCCTCATATCCTTGCTAAACATCCTCATTCTCAATCTCGTCAATCCTCATTCTCAATCTCGTCAATCAGCAACAGAGTATCCTGATGATTCATTTATTTTGTTTGCATTGTTTACTCTTTATTGTGACCTTGATCTGTATTGTTGTTCTCCAGAAGCACAAGCAATAAAAGAAAAGCCCAATAAACTGCAAAATAAGGCCCAAGGTTTGAAGATTCTGTTTGAATCTTGTCAAAAATCTTATTTGTAAATAATCACAACTTTCTTGGGTTTTTTTTTGCACTTCTCTTTCTGCCCAGCTTTTAGCCGTGCTTTCTATAATGCACTCCGGTTTTATAAAGCTAAGCCCAAAGCAGGCACTTAAGTTGTCCTTTAAGCACGCTTTTAAAACACTGACAACCAAGTACATAACTTTAAATCTTTCTTTGTATTGCATCTCTGTTTAAGGTGTTACTCCCTGGACGCGGTACTTACTTTTTAGTTTCAATTATTACATGTTCAGTCTATTAAATTAATTAAGGTTTTTGTGTATTCAGTTGTGAGTTGTGTATTCAATTGTGAGCTCGCGGGAGCTTATAGTAACAGATTTGATTTCTTTTTGGTAGGATTTACTGGATGGTCCGTGTTTCACCCATATATATTTTTATATGATATCTAAGATATTCTTGTTTATTGTAGGAGAAATTTCTCGAACTATTCTCAAAGGAGGCTTATGCTTATGCTTCAAAGGACGGAAAGAGAAAGATTGAATATCAGCACCTATGTAATATCTCTTTTCTTACCTAAGATGTTAGTGGAAAATATTTGTTTGCATTGAATGTAGCTGCAAGATTAAGAAATGTTTCCTCGATTGCATTATGTTAGGGGTGTAAAACCTTCCTCACATTGTTACTCTTATCCAGAATAATTTCTTCAAACAAAAAGGATATTAACTGGACACAGATTACTGCGGTTTATCAAATTTTGTCGATCTAGAAGTAAATTTTGATTATGTCTCCTCACGTGTGTGTATAGTTAGATTGATCATAAATGGCAGGGCATCATAAATTGCCATGGTATATTCTTTATCTTTCCATTTGAATGGTTATCTAAAATGTGTCTTTCGATTTGTTGCAGCCTCAGTAATTCCTGGAAACAAGAGATTTGACTTTCTTTCAGGTACCTTCTTCCTCTAAATTTTGGGATTTGGTCAATTTTCTTTCTCCCTGTTTCTTTAACTAGTTGCTAATAATTTTTTCGTTCTTTCCCATATATAATTTCACACACACGGACAAATGCACACTGCATGCTCCCACCCACTGCCACACAGCACACACTGCA
The DNA here is from genome assembly GCF_009905375.1 of Apium graveolens. NCBI lineage: Eukaryota > Viridiplantae > Streptophyta > Magnoliopsida > Apiales > Apiaceae > Apium > Apium graveolens. Next base: position 46,965 of record NW_027420580.1, on the reverse strand, counting down.
TGTACCCTCACAAAACACTGCACACACACACCAACACCCACTCACACAACCAATGCACATACAGTACACACTGATTGAAGATTTCAGTAATAATTTCTCACCATTTGCTTGTTTATATGCATAGATTTTGTCCCTGCCAAAGTGAAGGTTGCCGATGCCTTGAAGGAGAGTCCATCAGTTGAGACCTAACTGGGCTGGAACCTGAATGACAAGATGCTGGAAGCTTTAGATGAAGTTGCAGCTCTCTTTACTTTGTGATTGTCAAGCAGAAAACTGTCTCCCCTGAACCCAATGTTTTACCTGCATTTAGGAGCCTGAGTTGCTAGCTATAGTTTTCCTTCTGTTCTATAGTATAGCCAATTCTTTTGTTATTCATTAAAAAGATTTACTTAATAGATTTTAGCTAGAAATACATGTTTTTTTTATTTACAAAACCTTGAAGACTGTTTTCCGCATTAGAAATAAAAATATCGTATACAAATTAAAAATTTTAAGCACGTGAATTCTACATGTGCAAGGCATACCTAAGACTAGAGGGGCCTAAAAAGATGAGATTGAGGTAAAAAAAAATGAAGAAGATTAAGGTAAAGAAAGGGGAGGCTGTGGATGAGAATGAGAATGGTGCATTTATATGTGTAACATATATGTGTTCCGTTGAATCGTGTAACACATTCGGATTGTTAAGAATGAGAATTCTGATTTGAAGTTGTCTGCGGAAGCTGTTTTTCTCTTTAGCCAAGCTTTGGTAAGTTTGGTGTAGGTTAGGTGATTATAATGTAGGTTAGTCGTCAAGTTTATATTCTTACCTTGGGAGCATACTTGCATATGGTAGCAACTTTGTGCATTGATGAAATCACGAGTCATTTGATTGAACATACAATTGAATAAGTTAGCATCTTTGGGTGAGATGCAATAGAAGTATGGCATTAGTATCAAGGGTTCAAATGATGTAGTAATTAGAAGTCAATTTCTTTATCTGTGATAATTGTACCGTCGTCGTGGTCTTCAAAATCGCTTCTTTTGTTCTGTTTCAGCCTCATCAATTTTTGGAAACAGAACATTTGACTTCCTCACAGGTACTTTTTTTTATTCCAAGTCTGCCATTTTAGATCTTTCACTTCTACCTAGTTTCCTTTTTAGTAGTTGCCCCTGTGTTTTTCTTTCTTTTCCGAGATTTCACACACAAACACGCACACTGCAAGCTCAGTAACCCCAACCCTCCCCCTCCCGTACCCCACTGAACACACACACTGCTATGATGATGAGGCAATTGATTGTTCCTTTCAGAGAAGTACACAATAATGATTTCTGAACGGTTTCTTTTTTTATATACACAGATTCCGTTCCTGCCAAACTGAAGGTTTCATATGCGTTGAAAAACTTCAGTTGAACTTTGTTGCGGTATCTTTAATTCACTGAGTAACCTTCTCAACCATATAACATGACAAACACAATAAGAACCTCCTCACAAAGTTGATAACGAGACTATAGGTTGTTTTTTAGAATACCATGTAAATGTTGTTTCTCCCATAAAGAACAAATATCCAAATGTATTTTTGCGGTCATCCACATTGCCACACCAATCACTATCTGAATATCCCTTTAATTTATAGTCATCAGTTCTTGAATTAAACAACCCCAATAATTTTGTTCCTTGAATGTAACACATAATTCTTTTGATTGCATTCCAATGTGACTGTTTTGGATCTTCCATGAATCTGCTTACAATCCCAACACTATAAGCTATGTCAGGTCTAGTGCATGTAAGGTATCTCAAGCTCCCAACTAGACTTTGATATAAATTTGTTTTCACTGAATTTCCTCCCTCAAATTTGGAAAGTTTTGTTCCCTGTTCCATCGGAGTTGCTACTGGATTGCAATGCTCCATCCTGAATTTCTTCAAAATATTATTTGCATATGCTTCTTTGGAGATAAATATGCCTGACTTATCTTGCTTCACTTCAATGCCAAGAAAATATCTCATCAAGGCTAAGTCAGTCATCTCAAACTCTTGTGTCATCTCCCTTTTAAAATCTTTAATCATGTCTTCATTGTTCCCCATAAAAATCAAATCATCAACATAAAGTGCAACAAGCAGAATATTACCTTGCCTTTCTTTGACATACAGGGCAGCTTCATAAGGACATTGCACAAATCCATTCTTCTTGAAGTAAGCATCAATACGGGTGTTCCATGCTCGTGGCGCCTGTTTTAAACCGTATAGCGCCTTATACAATCTCAATACCATTCTTTCTTTTACTGCCTTATATATCCGGGTGGCTGGCTCACGTACACCTCATCTTCGAGCTTTCAATTTAAAAAGGAAGATTACGTCCATCTGGTAAATGGAACACTTGAATTGAGCAGCTTGTGAGATTAAAAGTCTTATTGTCTCCATTCTGGCAATGGGTGTGAAAATTTCATCATAGTCTATTCCGGCCTTTTGTCAGTAGCCCTTTGCAACTAACCGCACCTTGTATCTTTCTATTTCTCCTTGAGCATTCATTTTCTTCTTATAAACCCATTTTACATTGATAGTCTTACAACCTTCTAGAGGTTCAACAAGTTCCCACTTTTTGTTTTCCTCGATGACTTTGATTTCTTCATCCATTGCAGCATTCCATTTCTTGTCTTTCACTGCTTCTCCAAAATCTATGCTTTCTGCATCAGCCACCAAACACACAGGATGTACCTCACCATGTTCATATATATATATATATATATATATATATCTTGTAAACTTCTCGTTCTAGGATTCCTAGTCTCATCCTCATCATATTCTTCTTCTCCAAGTGTATCAAAATTTGTCGGTGAGATTTTAGATATTGAAACATCAGCTTCTTTTGCTACTTCTACTGGTGCTTTATTCCAGTTCCACGCATCATCTTCTTGTATTTTCATATCTCGACTTATAACCACCTTCATAGAAATCGGGTCCAGGAGCCTATAAGCTTTGGTTTTCTCATCATATACAAAGAAAATGTACTTTCTGCTCTTGTCGTCCAACTTTGTTCTCTTTTGATCTGGAACATGTGAATATGCCATGCTCCCAAAAACTTTTAAGTGTGATACAATATGCTTCCTTCCACTCCATAGTTCTTGGGGTGTTTTATTTCCCTAATTTGAATGTGGACAGCGATTTTGAATATAAACTGCACACTACACTGCTTCTGCCCAGAGTTCTTTTGGCAGTTCTTTGATTTTAATCATTGATCGAACCATGTCTAAGATTGTCCAATTTTTTCTTTCAGCCACGTCGTTCTGCTGTGGTGAATATAGAGCTGTTAAGAACCTTTTAATGCCCTGTTCTTCACAATATTCAGTGAAGCTATTTGATGTGTATTATCTGCCTCTATTTGAACGCATTCCCTTAATATGCAATCCTGTCTTCTTTTCCACCAACACTTTAAATTTCTTGAATACTTTTAATTCCTCAGATTTTTCATTTAAAAAATAAACCTATGTCCTTCGAGGGTAATCATCAATAAAGGTAAGAAAATACCTCTTGGAGCTGTATGACTTGGGTGTGATAGGACCACAAATGTCCGTATGCACCAATTCGAGAGGCTTTGTTGCACGATAAATTGCCTTATTCTGGAAAAAAATTCTTGTTTGCTTTCCCAACACACATTCTTCACAAAAACTTCCTGTAAGATCCATTCTGGGTATTCCATGAACCATACCTTTGTTTGACATTTCTTTCAGACCACCATAATGTAAGTGTCTGAGTCTCCTGTGCCATAAAGTTGTTTCATCCTCTAGCTTCACTTGCATACATGTTTCATGTATATTCTTCAAGTTTAGCTTGAACATCCTATTTTGAGACATTTCTATTTTAGCCATTGTCCTGCCATTTTTGTCCTTCATGAACATGACTTTATTCTCGATAAAAATTGAATATCCTTTTTCAAGTAATTGTCCAAGGCTGAGAATACTGTTTTTCATGTCCGGAACATAGTAAACATTTTCAATTTTTCCTTGCCTGCCTTCTTTTCTAGAAAAATATATTTCTCCCTTTCCTTTGACTTCAACCTTTGATGCATCACGAAAAGACACAAATCCAGAATTTATTTCTTTTAAAATCAGTAAAGAGATGTTTTAGTCCAGTCATATGGTTGATGGCACCACTGTCAAGATACCAAATCACATCATCTTCTGAAATAATCTCTTCGTTGACCATTAGCAGAACACCATTATTTTTTTGCTCCTCCGATCCTGCTATGTTTGCCTTTTCTTCATTATTTTTGTTAAAGCAACAATCTTTGGCAAAGTGTCCAAATTTTCCATAACTGTAACACTCCACTGGTCTGCTACCTCTTCCATGATTTGATCTTCCACCTCTTCCACGGCCACGTCCTTGTCCACGCCAATGTTGTTGATTTGTTTGCACCTTTTCTTTAAATCTGTTATTTTCTTGCTAACATCCTCTGCCTCAATTGAATTTTTGACTTGCATGTTAACGTCCTCTTCCTCTAGTATATTGTGTATACATCACTTTCTCTTTGTCTTCAATAGAAACATTAGTTTTCAGAGCTTGTAATTCCGTATCTTCCTTCTTTAACAGCCTTTCTGAATATGCTTGCAAGGATCCCATTAGTTGGTCCACAGTCATGGTCTCTGTATCATTTGATTCTTCAATGGATATACCAACAAGTTGCAATTTTGTATTCAACGATCTCAGTATCTTTTCATTGACATGAGCATCTTGTGCAATAATCTGGAACCGATTTTGTTTCTTTCATATGTAGTGATTCAAATTCACCACGTAAAGTTTGTGATCGTACCTTTTTTACTTATTCAACACCTTTAAAATTATTCTGAAGAATCTCCCAGGATTCCTTTGCTTTTATTGCAGATGCCACCTTCTCAAACATGGTTTCATCTAAACTCGTGTGTATGATAGATAAAGCTTGTTGATCTTGTTTCCGAGCCTTTGCTAGAGTGTTTTTCTGAGCCTGATTCAAAGCCCCTTCATTCTCTGGTTCATCATAGCCTTTTTCGACAATTTCCCATACCTCATGTGATCCAAGCAAAGCTTTCATCCGAATACACCAGTAACCATAGTTTTTTTTATAAGCTTTGGAATGCTAAGAAAGTTACTCATGGCTCTGATGCCAATATGTTGTAAAGTTTTTTTTTGTATAGTGCTCGTATAATTTTAATATATAGAACACAGACCGGAACACTTCATACTTATGTTATTTATATATTGATCTGAACTCTTATTTTTCTTCTCGTTCATACTTCTCCATTTATAATTAGAAGAATATAAATCAGCATACATGAATCAAAATAGATACATCTTTTCAGTTCTATGAATCTGACTTAAAACATTCTCTTATATTAAATAATACTTTCGAGAATATTCCCAAGAGTTTAGTTTATCCAACAATTAGATGAGGTACAAAGCGGGTACTTTCGATATTTAAAACCACGTAATGGTGTAATGTTCTCTCGTAACGTTCTCTCCAACCTTGTGATAGTTTTCTTTGTCTCTTATTTCTGGATAACAGAAAAATGAGAATGTTCTATTATCGTGGCTTCAATAGAAGATATGGGATTCAAATCAGTCCAACTGCTTTAGTGCTCACTCACTTTTTATTTGCGGATGATAGTTTTTTTATGGCAACTAGTGAGGAAACAATGGTTGTCAAGATGTTACTAATTGACTACGATCTTGCTTCCGAATAATCTATGAATTTCCAAAAATCTGAAGTGCTATTTAGTGAAAATGTTACTCAGGATCAATGTGAGCACTTGTCTCATATCCTTGGTGTTAGTAACAATCTCAGCGAAGGAAAATATATGGGACTCCCTTCTCTAGTGGGCAGATCTAAAAAGCATGTGTTTGGTTTTGTCAAGGATAGAGTTTGGAAGTTGGTGCACGGTTTGAATATAAAACCGGTATCTCATGCTGGGAAATTCGTACTTATTAAAAATGTTGCACAATATGTCCCTTTCTATTGCATGTCTATGTTTCTATTACCGAAGTCCCTCTGTCAGGAAATAGAAAAGATGCTTAACAAGTTCGGGTGGAACTCGAACTCGGGTGCCAGGAAAGGAATAAACTGGTTATTCTTGAATGCGATGAGGATGTCTAAATATAATAGTGGTTAGGGGTTTAGGAATCTATATGGTTTTAATCTGGATCTTCTAGGTAAACTTAATGGAAGTAGTCACCTATTTCCTCTCCTAGTATTTGCCTTATTTATTTCACTGCACTTTTTCATGTGTGATGGAACATTTATCTGTAATAATAATCAGGAAGGTATCTTAGACTTTTCCTTCCCAAAATAATCTTTCTATTAGTCCTGCTGTCATTCCCATAAGGATATATGGGATGAGCAGGTGCTGGGTTGTTCAACTTTTCTATATCTACTTTTGAGCAATATATGAATGAAGTTTGGCTCTACAATTCTCTAGCTCATATCTTTCATTTTGCTGCTATCTTTATAAAACTATCATGGTATCAAAGTCGCAAATGAAATTTGAGTGAATTAGTAGAGTCATAGCATCTTCTATAATTCATATTGTAGTCTTATGCTCATATCTAAAGCTCCCTTTGTAATCCAAAAGTGTTGTCATTAAAGAGTGAGATGTGCTTGTCTTTATACTCTAATCATGACATCAAGAAGTAAATTTTCTTTCTCCGATATGCAAAACCCATTGTTTCTTCATCCATCAGACAACCCTCTTTCCATCAATGTTACGAAACTCGAAGGAGCGGGTGATTATCGCTCTTGAAAACGATCCATGAAGATTCAGCTTTCCTCGAAACGTAAGCTTGGATTTGTAGATGTTACGAAGGTCAAAAACACATCTGATGCGAAAAAAGCAGTTCAATGGGAGACTTGTAATAACATGGTAATCTCTTGGATACATAATAATATCTCTGATTTAATTGAAAAATCTTTCTTGTTTATTACACCTGCTTCTGAGTTATGGAAATAATTAGAGAAATATTTTCAGCTTACTAATGGGTCTCGTAAGTATAAACTAAGCAAAGAGTTGTTTGGTCATAAGCAATATGGTAGCATTGTGGTTGATTACTTTATATCTCTTTATACTATATGGGAAGAACTTGAGTCCATGAATCTCTTTCCATCTGTTAAAACTGTAAGTGGCGATGTTACTACTCTGTTGAGAGCCATTCATGCCCAAAAAGAAGAGGCTAAGGTATTTCAATTTCTCAACGGTCTTAATGATAAATACTATCCTCAACGTAGTCGGTTGCTTATGTTGATTCCTCTGCCTAGTGTTGAAGCTGCTTGTTCTTCTATTCAGTAGGAAGAATCTCAAAAAGAGATTCTTCATAACTCTTATTCTTTTGAAAATGAAATATCTGCTATGTTTACTAAAACGGCTGTGAATGTCGACAAATCTGTTACATGTGGAGCGTGTGGTGGAAAAGGTCATACTAATAATAACAGTTGGAATATCATTGGCTACCCCATATGGCACTATAACTATAAGTATAAACCACCAAAAGGACCAACTAATGTCAATCACAGAGGCAACTCTCCTGCTTCGACTAACTTGTCTCTTTATTTCTGAATACAGGCACATGGACCGAGCGAACCCTCCCACTGAGACTTCTACTCCCAGATTGAACACTCTCGTAGGGACTTCTTCTATCCAACCCGAGAGAACGGGAATGGCTCTCTTCAGCTCTGTGGCAGCGTACCCTGCGGCTAACAACCATTCGGAACTGTTGAAGGAATGAGTGGGACATATGTACTTTGATTACTATGTCCCGCGAGGCTTCTTCTGGCTATATATCGTCAAGGTAAACGAGATAATCTACAATACCCCGGAAGTGCCAAAGGGCATGAGGATTGTGCCATCGGCATCTCTGAAAGGGGCCTTTAAATGTGGCTACATGGTGCCATTGCTGAAGATTCTCAGACGGCTCTTTAGCCAAATAGGAATCTCTTTGAGGAAGATGGATCCAAAATGATTTATCCACATCAACTGCTTCTACAATCGGTGCCTTCAAGCCAGGGTTCAGCCGCTCACCCGGCTCTTCTAGTACACTATAATTTTCGGAAGAGCCCGGGCTTCTTCAACATTGCTCGTCGGACCGACCGAGTTGACTGGACGGCCAGAACTCAGCAATAAATCTACCCACACCCACTGGTGCTTCATCAGTGGGCTGAAGCTAGGCGAGCTAACGAAAAAGAAAATAAAAGGACAAGGGACCGAGTACATGTCTTAGAACCGAGCGAACAAGAAAATGCCCAGAGTCGGCTCACGAAGGATATTTTGCGAACAAGTTTCCTGAAGGAAGTTCTTGCCCCCAGAACCCTTCACATGCCATCTTTAAACTCAACAGGCAAAGAAGAAGGAAGAATTAAGCACCTTGGGTCGGCTCCCGAAGGTTGTTCCACAACCAAAAACCCCCCGAAGAAAGTTCTTGACTGGGAACAACTCGCATGCCATCTTTAAACCCATTGGGTGCCCCTAAAAAAGCAAACAACCCAGAAAAAAGACATACTACCTACCCAGAAAAAGCACCCCATACAAAAAACAACAGAAACCCCAAACAAAAGCCCAGAAAACATCTTTTAGAAATAATAAAATTTGCATGCAAAAACATCACAAAAGAAACTTGCATGAAAATATAAAGATGAACAAGAAACAGTTACTGATTTGAAGATGTTGTCTGAATGAGATGGGATGATTGGGAAAGGTGGAGTTATTACTGCCAGTGATTGAAAGATTTGAAGGAATTGTTGTTGTTTGCGTTTTGTTGCTAAAAAAAAGATAAAAGAAATACAAGGATATACTATGGCTCTATATATAGGCGCCTAAATGTGTTCGGGTGCCAAAAATGTGATGTTTGGGGCTATTTTGAAATGGACGACCCTGATGAAAATGGTTGAAATTCAACGGCATAGATTGAGCTATCGAACGACGTGACAGATAATTATCCCATGAATGCACCCACGACGTTACCACGTGTACGAATGGAAATCGAGGTAAGACCGAAGTGATCGTCCTAGGGTTTCTTCACCCCAAGATGGGCCGAGATCGATGTCCGTAGGCCCAACAGAAGGTCCGACTGAAGGATAGTGACATGTTAGCTATGGGCCCAATAAGTGCCAACAAACGAAGGCCGATTAGACAACCCTCCTACTGGGTTGAAGGCCCAACAGGACCACAGGCCGAAGCTCATAGAGCTCTATAGGCCGGGGCTAATCATTCCTCCAACTGTTGGGATTGTGCAATCATAACGCCCCCTTTTCACTCTTCTCCATTACTCAGATATAGCGGATGAGCCTTCATGGCAGTTTTGGGTATAAAAACCTTGGCAAAGTAAGACATAGACATTACACACTTATTCTCTCACTTACTCTCTACTTTCTTGTATTCCTTAAACCCACTTTGTGTACAGATTCTTATTCTCATACCAAAGGTGAATTGAGGGGGATAATCCCTCGCATTCTCTTCCTTTTCAGGTAGAAGTCGAAGGCAGTTTATTGGAGGCCGAAGGCCGTTCTTGCAGGATGAAGGAGATCTGGGCGTAACATAACCAAACCCTGGTGGTAACCATTTTTAAGGGTGCTTTGATTCCCTGTTTACACAATGTCTGCATCATACTCCTTGCAAGTTAAGTTGTCTTCAAATAAAAAAAGAATTTCTTGCTCCATTCTATAGCAACTACATGAGTAACAGTTTTATTATCCCAAACTTTCCTGTTGCGAAAAAACCATATTCCCTAAAGGATATTTGTAAATAAGAGAAACTTTTCTGTTGTGATGCTATTCAATTTTTGCACAAGCCACCCAGGAACACATTCTACATCACACATGTCAAAAATTGTTGCTATATACTGCCAACACTGAGTTGCAAAATGACAGTCGAAGAGAAACATGTAAGAGATGCTCACTATCCACTTCACACATGGGGCAAATGGTTGGAAGATTGACTCCTTTAGAACTCAGCCTTTGCCAAATTGGGATATTATTCCTGCACAATCTCCATATAAAAATTTTGACCTTATGTGGCAATGGTAGATTCCATAATTTTCCCCATCCACCTGTCTATAACACCCCATATAAGCCCACATTTCTCTCATGCCACATATAATACGTAGCCAGATTTTACTGAAGATTAGTCATGACTAGTATGATTCCAAGCAATTCTATCCTTAACATCAGCTTGAGGAATACGAGTAGCAAGAATAAGACGCGCATCTACTTCATAAATATATTGCTCACTTTAGCAACATCCCAGCTTCTCGAGTCTGTAAAAATAAACTCTAACACCATCATATGCTCTAAGGATCGGCCAATATTCCGGTCCACTTTGAAATCAGGTTTACCTCTCAGCCATGGATATGATCCAACTTCAATATTATCTCCATCCCCTAACACGCATCTATACCCCTGTGATAAAGAATCTCTAGTAGCTAGAATTTCCGTCCAAACATAACACGAGCCATTACTTCCTGTTACTTTTGAAAAATGAGTATTTGGATAGTAACGAGCTTTGAAGACTTGAGCTACTAAACATTGAGAATTTTTTATGAAGTTCCGGGATAGTTTTGATAGTTTTATAAAATAGCAACAAAATGAAAGATATGAGCTAGAGAATTGTAGAGCCAAACTTCATTCATATATTGCTCAAAAGTAGATCTAGAAAAGTCGACCAACCCAGCACCTGCTCATCCCATATATCCTTATGAGAATGACAACAGGACTGACAGAAATATTCTTTTGAAAAGGAAAAGTCTAAGACACCCTCCTGATTATTACAGACAAATGTGCCATTACACATGATAAAGTGCAGTGAAATAAATAAGGTAAATACTAGGAGGGGAAATAGGTGACTAGTTCTATTACTCCCCCTCAAGCTAAGAGGGGAGCTCAGCTACAGCTCCAAGCTTGTTCAACAGAGTATAGTGTTGTTTGGAAGAGAGGGATTTGGTGATGATGTGTGCGAGTTGGGCATGTGAGGGAATTTGCTTGGTCAGAATGGAGCCTTCAGTGACTTTTTCTCGAATAAAATGCAAGTCTACCATAATATGTTTGGTGCGCTCGTGGACAATGGGATTAGCTGTTATGGCAAGGGCTGCTTGGTTGTCACAGTGCAAGATTATCGGAGGTAAATTGTGAAGACCCATGTATTTTAACAATGTAGATAACCAGGTCACCTCACAAGTTGCAAGAGCCATGGAACGGTATTCTGCTTCAGCACTTGAACGAGCCATAATAGGCTGTTTCTTAGTTTTCCAGGAAATAGGTGACGAGCCCAACAGAACACAAAAACCAGTGGTAGAACGTCTGGTCATGGGACAAGTGGCCCAATCACTGTCACTATAGGCCTTGAGTTCAGCAGCTGTAGACGAAGCAAGTAATATACCTTGACCTGGATTTAAATTGATATACCTCACTAGTTTCTTAGCAGCTTCCATATGTTGACTCGTTGGATTTTGCATAAATTGTGTCAATATGTGTACATAGAAAGCAATGTGTAGACGCGTGATTGCAAGATATATTAGTTTACCAAGAAGTCATTGGTAAGGATGAGGGTCCCTGAGATATCTACCAGTGTCATCCTTGAGTCGAAGATGAATAACCATTGGAATTTTCAGAGGAGTTGTATCGACCAGACCACATTCAGTAATCAAATCAACTGCATATTTCTTTTGAGACACAAAAAAGCCAGCAGCAGACCTGGTGATTTCAAGACCCAAGAAGTAACTCACATCACCTAGATCCTTCATTTTAAACATTGAGGAGATCATGGATTTGAAAGTTGTAATCTCAGACATATCATTTCCTGAAAAAAGGAGATCACCGACATATACAAGGACTAGAGTTATAGAGGATTCCTTAGTTTGTGTGAATAAAATATAGTCTGAAAGAGATTGAGTGAACTCCAGAGATTTTAGTATGGATGATAGTTTGATGAACCAATTTCGAGGCGCCTGGTGAAGTCCGTAAAGAGATTTTTTTAGCTTACACACCATGGTAAGTTTGGAAGAAGAGAAATCTCCCTGATTTAAAGTTACCCTATAGCCATAGTGTGTATATCCTTTTGGCATTTTCATATAAACATTTTTATATAAGTCCCCATGAAGAAATGTGTTTGTGATGTCCATCTATTGTACAAATAATTTTGTAGAGCTGCTACTGCAAGAAGTGCACGCACTGTTGTCATCTTGGAAATATGGGAAAAGGTGTGTTCATAATCTACACCATATATTTGCTTACAGCCCAAGATGACCAACCTAGACTTGAACCTTTGAACTGATCCATCCGAGCCAAACTTCATTTTATACAACCACTTGCATTCGATAGCTTTTTTATCAGGTGGTAGGGAAGTGATTTCCCAGGTGTCATTGGCTTCTAGGGCATCCAATTCAACATTCATGGCTTGGACCCAGTTGATATCTTGCACTGCTTGTTTGAAACTGGTAGGGTTTGATTTAAAGGTTAAGGATGACAAAAGACAGGTAAACATTGGTGTGACAGACTGAGATAGTATAGAAATATTAGAAGAGGGGTTGGGAAAAGGTCTGGTGATATAAGACTCCATCCAAATTGGTGGATTATGAGTTCTGGTTGTTTTTCTAGGAAGTGTGAGGTCATTGTCTTGGTTAGAATCAGGCGCAGGTGTGTTGGTGACCGGAGAATATGAGGTATCAAGCTGAGTTGTATTTTCAGGATGCGTATTGGTATTTTGAGAGTTGACATCAGGAGCGACAACAACAACATGTTGTGTGACTGGAAAAATATCATCATCATAATCAGGTTTGGGTTGTGTACTAGGCATAACAGTTGGAAAGGGATGCATATATGGGTTGGATGTGGTTGAATATAAAGGAAAGATGAGCTTATTGAAAGTTACATCTCGAGACATAAAAGGTTTCATAATTCTAAGATTAAGCAATCTATATCCCTTTCGAGTGGGGGTATCCTATAAAAACACAGGGCACACCTCGAGGTGCCAATTTATCAGACGTGTGATCAGGATTAGAAGAAAAAGCTAAACAACCAAAAGACCTGAACTCGCTATAATCAACAGGCCTATCATATAAAATCTCATAAAGACATTTGTTTTCAAGAACAGAGGAAGGTAACCTGTTTATAATGAAGACAGAAGTGAGCACAGATTCCTCCCCAGAAAGATAATACCAACCATGACTGAAACATGAGAGCCCGTGCCACTTCAAGCACATGTCTATGCTTTCATTCAACTCTAGATTTATGTTGTGGTTAGTAAACACAGGAGGTCTGGTACACTATTCCTTATGATTGAAAAAATTCTCTACATGCTACAGTATCGAACTCAAGGGCATTGTCAGACCAAACAACAGCAATAGAGGCATTAAACTTTCTTTGAGCAAAACTACAGAACTATATTAGTGAATGCAAATACTCTGACTTGTGTTGCAGTAAGTAGATCCATGTCATTATGGAGAAATCGTCCACTATTGTGAGAAAGTATTTGAACTTTCGTCTTGTAACCACCTTATAGGGACCCCAGATATCCATATGAATAAGAGAAAAGGCCTTTGATGCACATGATTTACTTAGTTGAAATGGCAGTTTTGTAAATTTTGCCATGGGACATGTTAAACATACTGTTCCAGAGGCATGAACACAGTGTTTGATGCAATCAATGAATTTCAATTTTGACAATGGGGCATGTCATAATTGATTGTACCATACAGTGTACTGATCAGACAAAGTTGGAGTGGTGACACTCAAATATTCCATATTAGAAGCAGCAAAAAGAGTGGTATTAGACATGTGATACAATCCATTCTCAACAATGCCTTTTTCTCTTACTGTATGTCTCGGTATCAACAATAGTGCATAATTTAGGACTAAAAATAGCATAAAAAGCATTATCCTCAGAAATTTTTTGAGTAGACAGCAAATTATGAGTGAAGTAGGGAACATACAACACCTTTAGTAGTCTCAGTCCATTCTTTAATTACAAATCACCAGTGTGAGTGACTACAGCCTTAGAACCGGTGGGAAAATTGACTGTTAAGTTGGGTGGTGCAGCTTTAATGTTCCCGAGGAGACTCAAATTCGAGGTCATGTGATTGCCGGCACCTGTTTCCACAATCCAATCTTCATAGACAGTTTGAACAGTCTGCACATTATCACACATAATCATGCCAGAAAATGGTGAATTCAGCACATCATTTGCAGCTTCATAGCTCATGGATTGAGTATGTGTTGGCATGAGTTAAAGCAATTATTGAAGTTGCCGAGGAGTGAAGGATATAGGTTGAGCTGATTTAGTAGTATCAACAGTCACATTGGCTACCACAAGACCTTTTGAAGTATTTCTAGGATTATGCCATTTTCAACATGAAAGAGGAGGAGAAGGACTTCTACGAGGCCGTGGTGAACGTGAAGGTGGAAAAGCTCAGTCCCGAGGTGTTTCGGGACAAAGACTGGCTCCTTAGCTTGTGGGGTGAGGGTAACGGTCTTTTCCTTCATCTATTTTTTCCTTGTAGTTTTGTCTTTATATAACTGTTTTCCTTTATGTTCATTCTGCTTTTTTCCCTTCTATTTTTGTGTATTATATACTTGGAGTTTTGTGATATTTTCTTGGGCTGACCTTTCTTATGTCTTCCTTATTTTTAGTGTTTTCCAGGGAGGCCCTCATTGAAAGAAAAAAGGCCAAGGCAACCGAGAAAAGGGATGTAGAGGAGGTTGAGAGGGCCAAGACTGCCGGTAAGAAGATTTTTCATGTTTCTTATGTAGAGGAGACAAAGGAAGAGACCGAAGCTGAGAGGCCAGTCCCCCTTCAACAGGCTCCTTTTACCTTCGAAGACGACCAGGGAGACGACCTGGAGGTCATGGGCGAGGGAGGCCCCTCCAAGCGGCTCCGGAGCCGGGATGGGGTCATTCAGACATTCATCCTGAACTGGGTTGTTCTAATGTCCTACCACACTGTCTACCCGTCTAGGTAGTCCATGAAGGATGTGGTTTCAGACCTTAGCCATGGTCTTTAGCTTCCAACCGACCAGGCTGCTTTTGCGGTAGCATCTCCGATTGAAGCTTGCACAGAGCTGATGTCTTTTATGTCTCTGGTAAGGAATTTCTTTTGTTTTTATCTGTTTATTCCTTCTTTGTATTTATCTTTTGTTCATCTAACATACCTTTTGCCTTGTGTATTTTTAGCAGGCCGTTCCTTGAGCTGCTGCTGTAAAAAATAAGGTCCGAGACATGAAAGCCAGGATGGCTGAGGTCAAAGAGTTGGAGAGGAGGGCTACGATAGTCGAGGAGGAGCTTGGAAGGGTGCAAACCCCAAATGGCATGTTGGCTGGTCATGCCAAAGTGTTGCAGGCCAATAAGCAAAGGCTGAAGGGAGACCTCGCTTGGGTGAACCAAAGGATCGTTCATAGGAATGGTCAGCTGAAAAAGTCCCGCAAGGAACTTTGTAAAACCAAAAAGTAGCTGGATCAGACTGAAGAGCGGTGCTTCTAGTTCGGGGCTGACTATGTCTTTGAAAAGGCCCATGGCCTCGGATGGGATCATAAGCAGCTACCGGACGATAGCCTGGAAGACCCTATAGGTCGGGCGGCCGTTGAAGCTCATGTTGTCTCCTCGGGCGAGAACGAGGAGTTAGGACCCCCAGTCTTAGATGCTTTTTTTTTGTCTTATGATATTTTGTAATATTTTGAATTGATACTTCTACCTTCAGGCCTCTATAATTTAACTCACCTTCGGGGCAAAAATTTTGTTTTCAAATACATCTTTATTTTTGTCAGCATTCTGTCGTAATTCTATTTTTACTTCGCTCATAAATTCTTCGACTTTATCTTTGCCTTAGCAATTTCTGCGTAGTCTTTTTGCATCTTTGGCTTTGTTTTTGCCTTATCAGTTCTTAGTGCAATATCCATTTTAGACCCCTTGAGGAAGTATCTCAAAGGGTGATCTCGGTCCATTAGTACTTGAGATGCTAAGTCCTTTTTGTTAAAGGAACAAAGGGATGGCCTTCTTTGGGTTATCCCTAAGCGAATCTTCCTTCGTTCTGTCTGTTAAAAGTTGTACTTGTAAAAATTTAAGCAAGACTTATAAAATTTGAAGCATGACTTAATCTAGAAGGGGGAAGGGCTCGTTTTCTTCGGGATCGCCCCTAGACGAGACCTTCTTCTCTTTACAGGTTTAATTGTGTAATTTTATGTGAGATTTGAGGACAAAGGGCTTGTCATCTTTGGGATCGCCCCTAGACAAGGCTTTCTTCGTTTCTTCGTTAATTTTATTTTTTAATTTCTCTCTTTTTATGATGGTCATACATCACAGGGGGAGGACAAAGAGGAATGTCTTTTTACGGGATTACCATTAGATGTTCCTCATCCGTCCTTTCCGTTCTCAAACACTTTATAGTAAAATATTAATTATAGGAATAAGGATTTTATTCTATTTAGGCTCGCCCCTAGATAATATTCGTTCATTGAATGTGACGGACGAATGGTGTACCTTTTTCGGGATTGCCCCTAGATAATACTCTTTCGCCTTCTCATTTTATTGTGATTTCAAGTAATAAATTTTTGGAAAGGAACTGTATTTTTATTTGATCATTAAGACATTAGACTTTGCAGATTGAATTCAAAATGAAGTACAAATGAGGAATAAAAGAAATTTTTCTTACTGATAGAATTTTTGAAGGCGACTAGCATGCCAAGTATTCTTGATGGCTTCACCAGCCAATGTTTCCAGCCTGTAAGTCCCGGGACGAACGACCTCGATCACTTTGTAAGGCCCTTCCCAGTTTGGCTGACGTTTCCCTTATCTTGTCGGCATAAATGCGGCTAGTTCTCGTAGGACCAAATCTCAAATGCCGAATGACCCTCTTTTCTATTCCTAAATCATAGTGTTGGGCTGCCTGTAGTAGGTATTTTATGTTTCTTTGGTGAGAAGCCTCTCTTTCTTCTTCTAACATATCCACATTCGCCCTTACTCCGAAGTTGTTGATTTCCATATTGTACACTTCAGTTCTGTATGACTATAAGCCCACTTCAACTGAAACCTAGACATCCATTCCATACGCTAACCTGAAATGAGTTTCCCCGGTGGAGGACCTGGGTGTTGTTCGGTAAGTTCACAAGACCCAGGGTAGCTCTCCGGCCCATCTTCCCTTGGCATCACCTAGCATTTTCTTGATCCCTAGAAAGATTATCTTGTTTACAGCTTCGATCGCCCCGTTTCCCTGGGGTGCGCAACAGAGCTGAACTTTTGTTGAACCCCGAAGTGATGCAGGAACATTCAGAACTTGTTCCCAACAAACTGGGTTCTGTTGTCCGAGACACAAACTTTCGGAATCCCGAACTTGAGAATGATTTGCTCCAGAAAGAACTTTTGGCCGCTTCATCGGTTATGGCGGATAACATCCTCGATTCGACCCACTTGGTCATGTAATCATTGGCGATTATGCATTATTTTTCTTGTCTGGTGCTGGTAGGGAGAATACCGACTATATCTATGGCCCATATAGAAAACGGGATGGGGCTGAGGACAAAAGTCCTTTCTTCGGGAGGTTGCTTCGGAACAGTGGTGAATAACTGACATTGTTTGCACTTTTTTGCATATTCACTCGCATCGGCTTGCAAAGTCGGCCAAAAGAATCCTTTTCGAAGGATCTTAAAGGCGAGAGACCGACCGACCTGATATTCTCCGCATATCCCTTTGTGTACCGCTTCTAAGGCCTGATGTTGCTCTTCAGTATGTAAGCACCTTAGGAGGGGCTGACTGACCGACCGACGATACATTCTTCCATTGACAATTGTGTAGCTTGATGCCCTGTACTTTACTTTTAGGGCTTCCATTTAGTCCAGTGGGAGGATTCCTTTTTTCAGGATATTCCGAATAGGGGTCATCCAGTCGGCTCCTTGGTGTATCTCAAGGAAATCTTTCTTTTCGATCGAAGGCATCTTGGCTTCGATGAGATAGATATAACCATTCAAGCTCTGTGTCTCAATCGAAGCTAGCCTGGATAGGGCATCCGCCCGATTATTGTTTTTTCTGCCTATCTAACTAATCTCAAAAGTTTCAAATGACAAAGAAGATACTTTTACCTTAGTGGCGTAAGCTTTTGTCTGAGGATCCATTCGTTCATATTCTCCCGAGAAGTGCTTGACTACCAACATGGAATCACTAAATGCCCTTAAGTGCTTCGCCTCGAGACTTCGAGCTAACTCCATTCCTGTCAGGAGGGCTTCGTATTCCGCTTCATTATTAGTGAGGGGGAAGTTGAACCGTATGGGCTGGCATATTTCAAACCCGTCAGGGCTGGAGAGGATTAAACCAGCCCCACACTTCTTCCCGACGACTGACCCATCCACAAAAAGCTTCCATTTACCCAGGGTCCAAATAAATTGTTCCTCAGGTGTAAGATCCTTCGGCCTGGAGAATGTGCATTCGACCATAAAATCTGCCAAAGCTTGAGCTTTGATTGTTGTTCGGGGGATGAACTCTAGGTCATAATCTCTCAGCTTGATGGACCAAGCTACGACCCTATCTGAGGCTTCCGCCCTTGTCAAAATTTTCTTCAACGGCTGATCAGTGACGATCTAAATTGTTCGGCCTTGAAAATAATGTTGTAATTTTCGGGAGGCCATGACCAACCCATATACGAATTTTTCGGTGTTAGGGTACCTTGTTTCTGCATCCTTAAGCACATGGGACACGTAGAAGACAAGATGTTGATTCCCTTCATGATTTTTCACAAGAACTGTACCAAACGTTCGGTCGAACACAACCAAGTAAAAAGGGAAGAAAGGGAATACTTTCTCGGCTGATCTAGAGATGAAACGCCGATGGGCTGCGAGTCGGCCGGTCAGTTTTTGGATATTCCTGATGTATTTAGGAGTTTCCATGTTGATAACTGCTTCAATTTTCTTTGGATTCACCTCTATCCCACAGGCACTGACCATGTAGCCCAGAAACTTTCTACTTGCCACGCGGAATATGCACTTGTTTAGATTTATCCTCATTTTGTTTATTCAGAGGGTCTCGAAGTATTCTTTCAGGTCTTCGCCATGATTTTGGAACATGAGTTTTATGATCATGTCTTCCACGCAAGCCTCCATATTTCGGCCAGTCTTCTCCTTGAACACTTTGTTTACCATTCGCTGGAATGTGGCTCCAGCGTTCTTAAGTCTGAAGGGCATTTAAGCATAAGTCCCCTTCGAAGTTATGAACTCTGTCTTGGGCACATCCTTGTCGTTCATGGAAACTTGATGATAACCAGAAAAAGCATCAAGAAAACTAAGTACTTGGTATTTGGCTATGGCGTCTATCAGTTGGTCGATGCTGAGCAGGGGGTAGTGGTCCTTCGGACAAGCCTTGTTGAGATCTGTGTAGTCCACGCACATCCTCCACTTTCCATTAGATTTTTTAACGACCACCACGTTATCCAACCAGTCAGGATACTCAATTTCTTCTATAAACTTAGCCTCCAACAGCTTCTCTACTTCGGCCTCCATTACCTTATGTCGTTCGGCTGTAAAGGTCCTTTTCTTCTGCTTGACCGGTTTGACCTTGGGATACACATTAAGGCAATGCTTAGCCAGCTTGAGATCCAAACCAGGCATATCTTCTGGCCCCCAGGAGAACACATCATGGTACTTTCGAATCACCGTAATAACATTTTCCTTCAAATCTTTCTCCATGTTTCTCCCAATTCGGACCAATTTGCCTGAATGTTCCGCATATAATTTAACTTCTTCGACTTTAGCGGCTGGTTCGGCGATCGGACTTGAAAGATCCGCCCCGAATTTCTCCAATTCAATGTTCAGGGTCTCTCTGCTTCCACTCGGTTCGGCCTCAGCTCTTTTTCTTTTCCACTTTCATCTGCCTTGTCATAGGCCTAATCTTTTTTGAAGTCTTCCAGCATGATTATTCGGGCAGTTTTTTGATCTCCTACCCCTTTCTCAGTTGGGAACTTGAGCTTGAGATGGGGTATAGACTTTACTGCCTCGAAGGTTGACAAGAATGGCTTTCCCGAAATGGCATTACACAGACTCTCCATTTGAACCACGTAGAACTTTTTCGGCTTTTCAACAGTGTATGGCAATTTACCCAAAAGAACGGGAAGAGTGATCGTACCTTAAAATCGGGTGCCCTCCGAAGGCGTAAAGAGGTGCTTCGTTGCAGGGCTCTAGTTGTTCGCCCGCCAGGTTCATCTTACAATAAGTTCTGTGGAACAGGAAGTTGGTCGAGCTGTCAGTATCTACAAGCACCTTTCAAATTTATTTTGCCCAGTGAGAGGGTTGATGATGAGGGGGTCTTCATGTGGGCGAATGACATCCTCATAATCTTCTGTACTGAAGTCATGGTCATGTGAGGCTTCACCTGGCCGAACTAATAGAGGTTGTACACTTGTCGGGCATATTTTTTCTTCTCCATCTTACTATCTCTATCCAGCTCACTGCCCCCAGATATAGTCTTCACCTTGCCCCTTATCCTGTCTCTTCGCTCGGGCTCCTCAGCTTCTGGTTCTTCCTGGTTATCCTTCGGCCCCAGTCTGTCCCTCAGATCTCTGATGAACTGATTGAGTTCACCTTCTTTGATCATCCATTTGGTAAGCTTCTTGAGATGGTAGCATTCATCAGTATTATGCCCCTTATCTCTGTAATAATCACAGTACTTGTTGGGGTTTTTCTAGTGGTTTGGGACTTTCAACTTGGTTGGTCGAATGAATCCCGACTTTCCCTAATTTCATGGAGAATCTTGGAGATTGGTGCATTCAGAGGGGTGAATACAGCCGAATCTCTATCTCGACGCCGTTCATCCCCACAGTCAGTTTCCTTTCTTCCTTCTTTCCAAATATCCCCTCGGTCATTCCCAGATCTTGAGCTTTTGTATCTTTCTGCTCTCTTTGATCGGTCATCCTTTCGGGAATCTTTGTAGCCCTCAATACTTTCCATCTTCCTCCGAATGTTCTCACCCCTCACATATATATCATTTAGGGATTTGGGGCGGAAATCGTTAAGAGAGAAGCGAAACTTTTTACCTTTGATATTAAAGTGCAACATAGAGTGGGGTGAATGTGTTTTCTTGATTTTTAAGCATTTTTCAAACTTTTTTGGATATGATGAACAAAGCAGTTTACAATTTGTAAGGATATTATGTTAGCAGAATAAAAACAACAAGCACAACAAACACAATATTTCAAAACTCACTTAATTTGTATTAATTTAGTTTGTCTTGCTATAAATTCTAAGTCCTTTAAAATAAAAGAACGCAACTTCTTTCTTAATAGAGTACAAGAAAATTTAGATATGTTTGTTAATCCAAAAAATAAAGGACCAGTGTTTACTTTATAGATTAGTAAACACTGGTTTACACAACATGTAATAAGATATAGTAATCCCTTTTCTAAGAAATCCCTGAATCTTCTATTTTAGGCTTTGTAAATCTTTGCACAATCTTGTAAGCATGTGACTTTCCTTTGTTAGTTAATCTTGGCCCTTGATCTTGCACTCTTCAAGCTGCTTTTGTAGACTTTCCAATCTAAGTGAATAGACCATTTGTTGATTGATAATCTTGAATATTTAACTTTTCTGCATTATTGTATTTGAGCTTCATGTCGAGATCTCCATTTTGTTCTGTAGAGAAGTGACATCTCGATAAGTATAATGACTTATCGAGATCTCTGAGTTCTCTATTGGTATAGTTGACTTGTCGAGGTCTTTAAGTTCTCTATAAGTTAACTTGACTTATCGAGGTCTCTAGATCTATACATGTAGAATTTGACTTGTCGATAACTCTGAGATCTCTATATGCATTTTGACTTGTCGATATCTTTGATATCTCTAATAAGAAATAGACTTGTGGATATCTCCAATCTTCACATCTTCGTTTAGCTTGTCGATATCTCTGATTTCTCTACATGCAGAAATGACTTGTCGATATCTCTAATCTTCACATCTTCATTTGACTTGTCGATATCTCTGAGACTTCTCTATAGGCCATTTTGGACTTCTCGATAAGTCATTCTGGAGTTCTCGAATGACTTCTCTATATGACTTGATCTGTTACTTATCGATATCTTGACTTAGAACATTTTTTATAAAACAGATTTATTCAACTCCAAGCTTCTACATCTTTTTTCTGAGGCATGATCTTTCTTGATCTTCTTCCAGAGTTTATTCTTAGGCTTGAAATTATTTACGAAAAAATACACCAGTCTAATCTTCTAACCATTTTACAGACTCAAGAAATACAATACATAATACAGATTTAGACTATCATACAACTAAATCTCAGGGTTGTCAATGTGACTTAGTCTTGTTATGACATAGGCATGTCTTGTACAACAATCTCCCCCAATTTGTGAGAAGATTGCTTATCACAAATTCATGCCTAATAACAAGACTAACCCTAAGCTAAAAATGATTACATGAAAAATTGACAAATTTGAAAAATTGACAAATTTTACAAATTTCAGAATTTATACATTGAGCAATTGCATAAGTTCAATATTACAAAAACTAGGTGAAATCTTCATAGCCTGGTTCTTTCCTAATGAGGTCCTTGAGATCTATTAGCACATTCAGTTCTTCAATAATTTATTTCCCTCTTAAAGCTTCTACTAGTTTGAGCCAAACATCCAGTTTGTAACTATTGAGGTAATTAACTCTGAATTTTGTGTAACTTCCAATCTTGATGTTTAGAAAGTGTCCATCTTTTGAAATCATACTCATCCCCTTTGCCTTGAGCTCATTTGATGTTTACTCAAACCTAATAATTTCTTCTGCATACTTCCTATCATTTTCTTCCTTTTCAGCCCTTGTTATTGCATTTCTATCATACCTTTCTCTCAGCCATACACACATCACTGCCCTCCATGCCCTTGTACTTGTGTCCTTATCCTTCATTAAGCTAATCATCCTCTTAAATTCTATGGTTGAAAGTGTATCCATTAAATCCCTGCCAAGTAGAGTGAATGAGCCATACTGATAATAAATCCTGACTTCTCTCAATGATACAACCCAAACTTTGACCATTTCTTCATATAATTATTGAAAGTAGTCATCATCTGTGATGCACTAGTTTAAAGGTAGAAAATCAGTCTGATTAAAGTAATTCCAGATAACCCCCTTACCAATTTGTAGCTTCTTTGATTTTCTCCTAACAGTCTTAAAATGAGTCTTGATTGGTAGCTTAAATGAAGGTAGGTTTAGATTTTCTTTAAGGTGGTTTGGCTAGAAGTAATTGGTATTTTGAGTAAGATGTTTGCAATTTGTTTGTACAAAAGTTTAGGCTTAGAGTTTAAAGGTGGTTAAGTGTTTGAGCTTGCAGGATTAAAGGGTTGAGTTTGTGAGATTTGGATTGGTAGGGCATTTTTCTTGTTACCTTCACCATCTTCCCTCTTCTTCCTTCTCATTTCATCTCCCCTCTTCTTATCATCCCTTTTCTTCTCTTCTACTCTACTGCAAGTTGCTTTAAAAGATTGACTTGGATTTGAGCCAGAAGGTTTTTGCTCATTATTTGTCTGCTCGTCATCATCCTTTTCATCTGTTGTATTGAAATGAGTAGTTGGAAACATGGTCTCAACATTTTGTAGGTATCTTCCCAGCATCCTGATCATCTCATCATCTTCAGCTATTTTTTACTGCATTCTCTTTAGATTAGTTTCCAATGTTATAATCAATCTTATGTTTCCTCCTATACAGTTTTTGGGTATTGTGAAGTATCTGCACTGTTTAGTTTGTGGACAGATGTAGGACACCCCTTGCTTGGATGAAGGTAGGCTTCAGGAAAAGCAGCTATATGAGCTTTCTTGAGTTCATTTAGCAATTGGGTGTCCTCTGGAATTACTGAATTAACTATGTCAATTATTACATCCAGCTCAGATGCTCTCATGCTTTGAAGATTTGAGAGAGACACCTGTAGACATCTGTCTGAACCACAATCATTGACATTAGATACTATCCTCTTCTCCAAAACGTTGTCAACATTTACTATTATCACTCTTAGAAAGTTGATGTTTTTGGCCAAAACTCTTTTTTGAGTGATGTAGTTGTTGGCCAGAGAGACTCTTAGAACAACTAGTAGCTCATTGAACTCCTTATCTTGACAGGATCCTACTGCAGCTTTCTAGAGTCTGTCTTTACTAACATCTTGAGAGATTTTTAATCTGTAGAACTTTGACCAGAGTGAGTAGTAGATTTTCCAGCTCCTTCCGACTGTTGAATTCTAGCTTCTATCTCCCCCTTAGTCTTGGTAAAAGGCATGAGTAGCGGAGTTGGAATTTCAGGCCTAACAGCTTCTAGAAGTGCATGCAAGGGAATATTAAGATCAATCATGATAGCTCCCAATGAGACTGAATTCTGCATTTGTAAGTGTTTCCGGGAGTCTACCAAAGTTTTAATATCTTCCTGTTGACTTTGTACCAGTGTTGTCAGTTGAGAGAATTATTTTGTGAGAGAATCATTGGATGACTGTAGAGTGGAAACTTGTTGTTGAAGAGACTGAATTTGGAGGTTGGTTGATATGGAGAGTGGTTGTTTTGAGCTTGTTGAGATAGGAGCACCAAATATAGCTTGAATAGACTCCTTAATTTCCTCCATCAATAAAGCTGAAGGTTCATATCTAGCTTGATGAAGTTGATCCAGTTTGACCTTTTGTCATTGTTACTGATGATGTGATTCTGGACAACTTCACGCAGAGCCATAAAGGATTTCCTTAGGTTCTTGATATTTTTCTCCACACTGGATATATCAAAATGATCAGCAAATTTGGAGAATTTATTCTTGATCTCAACTTGAGTTGGCATAAGGTCATCCAGTTTGTCTTTTACCAGTCTTCCAATCCTGTCTTAATGGTTGTCCAGAGTCTGTTGTAGTGCTTTACTTAAGAGATGAAAAACTTTGAGTTGAGATTTGTAGATTTTGTCACATCATCATAGACTTCCTGTGGACTGAGAGCATTGGCATTGCTTCCCAAGATAGTGACATATTCTTCTCAAAATCTTGCAAATACCTCATCAATGCTCAAGCTGAAGTCCTTTTCTAACCAAGCATCTACATTCCCATCCTGCTCAACTTCATTCACAATCTTCTGGTGCTACTTTTCAACATCTTCTTTGTATGACAGCAAGATTGCCTGATAGTCTTGATTGGACATGTTAGTTGTGAGAAGCTGTTGGGTAATGTTGGCAAGGACAGAAAGTTGATCCACCAAAAGGTCATTCATTGTTATTGGTTGAGCCTGAGCATCCTGCAGCCACTAGGAGATAAGGCGTGAGGGTTGTTGAGAAGGGTTTGATGTTGAAGGGATGTCTGATTTATTTAATGTTGAGGGTAGAGAGAAGGTAGGTAACCCTGTGATTGGAATCATGGTTGAACTCACAGAAGGTACTGTGGTTATGAAAGTGTGTTGTTCACCACTTATGAGAACCTCCATTTCAATTGGAGGGGATATGGCCATGTTACTGTCATGTACCATGGCCTCAAACCCTTGTTCTTTTTGCAAAGAACTGGAACTTGAATGGGCTAGACTTGCCTCCCCAATAGCAGGATCATTGGAAATTGGACTCCTAGCTGCAATTGCTAAGGCAATTTCATCCAGGGTTTTGAGGGGAGTTGTCCCTCCATGAGGAACCTCAAATTGAATTGGAGAGAATTAGATAGCTCCCTGTTAGATATATTTGATAATGTCATGTGTAATATGATTTGTATTTAGTTTTCGGATCGTACTTAACAGGACAAATCAGTACTTAACTGGAAATCAGCACTTATACTGAAGACAGAATTTAAGATATCAGAACTTAAGTTATCAGAACTTAAGTTATCAGAAGATATTTATCGGGAGATAATATCATAACTTAAGATGACTTTCAGTTAAGGCAGGCGGCTGATTGAAAGAAAGAAGATCGAGACTAAGACAGAAAGAAATATACATGAAGAAAGAATTCTATGAAGAATAGAATACTTGGAAGAAAAGATAACTAGTTGATATATTTTAGGAAGCAGTAATTATATTCCATATCAATTAGAACATTATCTTGTAACTGTGTAGTATATAAACACAGGAATAGGGTTTACACTATAAGTGTTATCTTAATCGAAGTTATTATTCTTTGTAACCCTAGGAGCTCTCGTGATAATTTGTTCATCACTGAGAGAGGACAGTTCCATATTGTAACAGAGTTTATTGTGTTGAATAAAATCTGTTTTCTGTTACTTGAGTTCTTATATTTGATTTGATTATAGTAAATACTGTATTCAACCCCCTTCTACAGTGTGTGTGACCTAACAAGTGGTATTAGAGCAATCTGTTAACACACATACAGTTTAAGATCCAAAAACAATCATGTCTGAAGAAGAAACTCCAACCAAGCCCACCAAAACTGAAGAACCTCCAAAAACCATAACCCATAGTCCATATGAGACTATAAGAGTTCCCATGTCGAAACCTTCTAAGCATTCCATATTGAAAGTGAAGATGGCTATGTTTCTAGAAGCTACAGATCCTGAATATCTTGACAGGATTAATGAAGGACCACATATGCCAACCAAACTCTCTGTGGAAGTTGCAGGTCATCCAGCAAAGTCTGTACCAAAGGAGAAATGTGATTACACTGCTGAAGATATCTCATCGATTGCAAAGGATGCAAAGGTAAGACACTTGCTGCATAGTGCCATTGATAATGTCATGTCAAATAGGGTAATTCAATGCAAGACTACAAAAGAGATATGGGATGCTTTGGAAACAAGGTGTCAGGGAACTGATTCAATCAAGAAGAATAGAAAGACTATACTTACTCAAGGGTATGAGCACTTTGACTCAAATCCTGATGAGTCATTAACTAATTTATATGACAAATTTGTCAAACTCTTGAATGATTTGTCACTAGTTGACAAAGAGTATGATATTGAAGAATCAAATCTTAAATTCCCGTTAGCTCTTCCTAAAAGATGGAATTTGAAAGCCACAATAATAAGAGACAACTATAATCTTGATGAAACGACTCTTGATGAAATTTATGGGATGCTCAAGACTCATGAACTTGAGATGGAACAAAGAAGCAAGAGGAATGGAAGAAAGTCAAGGACAGTTGCCTTTGTGGCTGAGGAGGAAAGTCCCAAAGTTGTTGCCTCAAAGAAAGGCAAAGAAAAAGCTCTCATCACAAAATCTGATACTGAGTCATCAAGTTCCGATAGTGATTATGACTCAGAAACTGAAAGTATACCTGAGATGGACCCTGATGAAGAGATGATGAAGCTGTGTGCTCTTATGGTGAAAGGAATCACAAAGATTGCATACAGGAAATTCAGGAGAGGAAAGAAATTTTCCAGGAAAGGTGCAAGTTCTGATAAGAAAGGTTTCAGAAAATCTGAAGGCAAAGGAGGAAAGTCTGACAGAGGAGATTACTCAAATATTAAATGCTACAACTGTGGTGAGAAAGGCCACATATCTCCTGATTGCAGAAAAGGGAAGAGTGACAAAGACAAGGCTCTTGTCACAAAGAAGAAAAACTGGTCAGATGCTTCAGATTTTGAGGATGAGGAAAACTATGCCTTGATGGCAAATGCTGATAGCAATTATGATACTGCTGAATTAAAGGTACCTCAAACTACTTATGCCTTTCATACTGATGATATCACTGAGTTGAGAAGATATCTTAAAACCATGTTCATTAGTTATAAAGATCAAACTTTAACATGTGAAAGATTAACTTCTGAAAATCTTGCTTATAAAAAGAGGAATGATTATTTAGAAAAAGAGTTAGTCATGTTCCATCAAACTCAGAAAGATAGAGATGATGCCTTTTATGTTAGGGATGAAGTGCTAAAAAAGAATGAATCTCTAAAAACCGAGTTAGAAAAGGAAAGAGAGATTATCAAGACTTGGACTAACTCTGGTAAAGCAACTCAGGATATTCTTAGCAGTGGAAACTGGAAAGAGGGATTAGGTTATGAAGATGATAAGAACAGTAAGGGAACTGTAGAAACTGAGCCTATAGTTGTTAAACAAAAACCAAAGGTAAATCCTGTTAATTTTGTAACTGCAAAGTCTGATATTGAAAAATCAGAAGTTAAGGAGAAATTAACTTCTGACAAACCTAAACAGGATAAGCCAACTGAAGTTAACATAGGCTTAATGACTAAGAAGTAGCTTAAGCATAAGCTGAAACAGGTTAAAAATGTAAACAAGGTAAAACCACCTAGGAAAAATAGGAATGGAAAGGAAGGTGTGAACAAAAGTAACAATTATAAGCCTGTTCCTAATGCTCCTAGAAAAACATGTCATAATTATGGAAATTATAACTATTTGGCTTCTTTTTGCAGGAAGAATATGAACATAAACTCCTTACCCTCAAAGTCAGGAGTTAAGAGTCAGTCTATTAGATATAAGCCACAAAATCCTTGTTTTCATTGTGGTAGTTTATGGGATTCCATTTATACTTGTGAGGAATATCATAGTCTTTACTGTGATTATTATCAAATAAAACCTTCTTTAAAGAAAGTTAGCATTATTCCTTCTAGTGTAAGTTCTGATACAAAGCCTGATATTGCAAATTCTGATAAGAAAACTGTTTACATAAACTTTGATGCTAAATCCGCTACAAATGTTAACAAACTTAATAAGGCCAAAGGATCCAAGCAAGTCTGGGTCCTTAAAACTAATCATTAGTGGTCTTTGTGATTGCAGGGCAACAGGAAGAACATCCTAGTTCTGGACAGTGGATGTTCAGGACATATGACTGGAAATAAAGCCCTGCTATCAGACTTTGTGGAGAAATCTGGCCCAGGTGTTTCTTATGGAGATGGCAATATGGGAAAAACTCTGGGATATGGCAATATCAATCTTGGGAATGTCATCATTGAAAAAGTAGCTCTGGTCTCAGGACTTAAACACAATATACTGAGTGTTAGTCAAATCTGTGACAGAGGTTATCATGTGGATTTCTTTGAAGAACACTGTGAAGTTGTAAGCAAATCTACAGGAAAAGTTGTTCTGAAAGGATACAGGCATGGTAACATTTATGAAGCCAAGCTTTCAACAAGTACTGATGGTTCTGCAATCTGTCTGATGAGTAGAGCATCAATTGAAGAAAGCTGGGATTGGCACAAGAAACTCTCTCATTTAAATTTTAACAATATAAATGAACTAGTCAAGAAAGATCTTGTGAGAGGATTTCCAAAATCAGTATTTGCTCCTGATGGCCTTTGTGATTCATGTCAGAAGGCAAAACAAAGAAAATCTTCTTTCAAGAGCAAGACTGAATCATCAATTCTTGAGCCTTATCACCTACTACATATTGATCTATTTGATCCAATTAATGTCATTTCTATTATAAAGAAGAAATATGCTATGGTCATAGTGGATGAGTTCACCAGATACACATGGGTGTATTTCTTGCACACAAAAAATGATACTGCATCTGTCTTGATTGATCATGTCAAGCAACTGGTTAAATTGGTCAAAGACTCTGTTAAAATCATAAGGAGTGATAATAGCACTGAGTTCAAGAATTTGATTATGGAAGAGTTCTGCAAAAACCATGGAATAAATCAGGAATTTTCTGCTCCTGGAACTCCACAGCAAAATGGAGTTGTTGAAAGAAAGAATAGAACTCTTATTGAAGCTGCACGAACTATGCTTGATGAAGCAAAGTTACCAGCCTACTTTTGGGCTGAAGCTGTGCAGACTGCTTGTTTTACTCAGAATGCAACACTTATCAACAAACATGGAAAGACACCATATGAGATAGTGAAGAAAAAGAAGCCAAATATGAAGTATTTTCATGTATTTGGATGCAAGTGTTTTGTTCTTAAGACTCATCCCGAACAGCTATCCAAATTTGATCTAAAAGCTGATGAAGGAATTTTTGTTGGATATCCATTTTCCACAAAAGCCTTCAGAGTCTACAATTTAAGAAAAAGGGTTGTCATGGAATCTATCAATGTCTCTTTTGATGATAAGAAGATTATTGGACTTGAAGATTTCAATGATCATGATCAGCTGAGATTCAAAAATAAAGTGTTAAATTCTGATTCTGTAAATCCTGACAGTCTAAATCCTGATACTGCAAACTCTGATGCATTAAACTCTGATGTTATTGAAACAGTATGCACCTGTGCAGGGGGAGCATACTGAATATACAACCACATCTTAAGAAGCATCAGAATCTACAACAGGTTCTTCAAGTTCTGATTCATCAAGTTCTGATGGGCCAAGTTCTGATAATTCTGGAAACTCATGTACTGATATTTCTGGAAACTCAAATTCTGAAGGATCCAACTCAGAGAGCATAATTTCAGGAGGAGCATCAAAAAATGTTGATGGAGACAGCATGGATCATGGGGGAGCATCCAGTTCTAGAGATAACCTTCCATCTACAAGGAAGTGGACTAAAGCACATACACCTGACTTAATTATTGGAAATCCTGATGCAGGTGTTAGAACTAGAACATATACATCAAATGAATGTCTCTATCATTCTTTTCTATCTCAGACTGAACCAAAGAAAGTGGAAGAAGCTCTTCAAGATGCTGATTGGGTGTAAGTAATGCAAGAAGAGTTAAATGAATTTGAAAGAAATAAAGTCTGGACCCTGATGCCAAGACCAAAGAACAGATCTATTGTTGGTACAAAGTGGGTGTTCAGAAACAAAACTGACAGTGATGGCATAATTACAAGGAATAAAGCAACGCTGGTTGCAAAAGGATACTCTCAACATGAGGGAATTGATTATGATCAAACATTTGCACCAGTTGCTAGATTGGAAGCCATAAGGATATTTTTGGCTTATGCTGCTCACAAGAAGTTTAAAGTCTTTCAAATGGATGTGAAAAGTGCTTTTCTCAATGGAGAATTGGAAGAAGAGGTATATGTTGAACAACCTCCAGGCTTTGTAGATCCCAAATTTCCCAATCATGTCTACAGGCTTGATAAAGCACTTTATGGCCTTAAGCAAGCTCCAAGAGCATGGTATGAGACATTAGCTCAGTTTTTTCTGGAAAGTGGATTTAATAGAGGGACTATTGACAAAACAATGTTCTATCTCAACCATGGAAAGGACTTACTTTTTGTGCAAATATATGTTGATGATATCAGTTTTGGTTCTACAAATGACAGACTTTGTAAGAAGTTTGCCAAGCTGATGCAGTCAAGATATCAAATGAGTATGAAGGAAGAACTTAACTATTTTCCGGGCCTTCAAGTAAAGCAGAATGAAGAAAGAACTTTTATTTGTCAATCTAAGTACACCAGAAATTTGTTGAAGAAATTTGGAATGCAAGATTGTTCAAGTGCATCCACTCTTATGGCCACTGCAACAAAGTTGGATAAGGATACTGGTAAATCAGTAGATATTACTGATTACAGAGGTATGATTGGCTCACTACTTTATCTAACTGCAAGTAGACCTAATATCATGTATGCTACCTGTCTTTGTGCAAGATTTCAAGCAGATCCAAGAGAACCTCACTTAACAGCTGTGAAAAGAATTTTCAAGTACCTTAAGGGTACAACTGATCTGGGATTGTGGTATCCTAGAGAATCAGACTTTTAGCTAATAGGTTACTCAGATGCAGATTTTGCAGGATGCAAAATTGACAGGAAAATCACAAGTGGAAGCTGCCAATTTCTTGGAGGCAGATTGGTTTCTTGGTTTAGCAAGAAACAGAAGTCAATTTCCACATCAACTGCAGAAGCAGAATACATTGCTACAGGAAGTTGTTGTGCACAGATTCTTTGGATGAAAAATCAGTTACTGGATTATGGGTTAGAATTTTCTAAAATCCCTATTTACTATGATAATCAAAGTGCTATTGCTATGATAGGTAATCCAGTTCAACACTCAATGACAAAGCACATCAACATTAGGTACCACTTCATAAGGGAACATGTGGATGAAGGTACAGTGGAATTGCATTTTGTTCCAACAGATCAACAATTAGCAGATATCTGCACAAAACCATTGTATGAAGCTACTTTTACAAGATTGGTAAATGAACTTGGAATGGTCTCAGGTTCTTTCTCTAAATCTGCCTAGTTTATGTTCTGATACATCAGACTTTATGATCAGTATTTATAAATATTACTATCTCTGTGTATTCTGTGCTTAAATTGATATTTGCTTAAGTGATGATTGTTGTCTGATGTGAATTTCTAAACTCTGATAGAGATATGAATGTTTCTGTGACTATTCAATCCAATGAGGATAACTGTGCTAGATACTGACCTAGTAGTCTTTAACATACTAAAGATCCCATGTATGAAGTAATTGTTTATGTGGAAATCTTTTAACACAAGCAAATTCTGATATTGAGCTTAGTTAAGTTTACTTTGTGTATCTTATTACTAAGTCAAAAACTAGAATAGTGCTTCTTATCTGTTAAGTTCTGATGTTAGTAAATCTGATGGATGTACTAAGTGCTGATTAGCCTCACTTATCAAAATAAAAAGAAAATAAAAGAAATAAATATCAGGTACTCCTTTGAGATCTAGAGTAAAAATGTGGAAGGGAAGACCCAAGTGCATTGATGGTATTAAGTAATATGCATTAGAAAAGCAAAAAATATATATATATATATTTTCTTGGTGACTTTTCACACTCTATGATTACTGGAGAAATACTCTGATAACAACATAAATTCTGATAAGCAGTCGTGACTCACTTACACTGAGAAGCCATTGTAAAATGGAATTTCAAAAGATGCATAAAATGAGCACAAAATAGTTGAGGTGGACTCATGCATGAACTCATTCAATAGTAGACTTCGGAATAATGACAGATTTTGAGCAAAGTTATTAGTTATGCCTTATTTCTAAGATGTACTGAAGTGAATTAGACTTTACTCTTTGTCTGATATTTAGCTTAATGCACACACTTACACTCCATATGAATGATGAAAATCACTGTGGTCATAAATGTTATTTTAGATGAACAGTTTATGTGTCAGATTGTATAAATTCTGAGGACAAATTCTGATGGAAGTTCTGATGATTAAGTTCTGATGAAACCATATCAGTATTTGTGTGAAGAATTACAGGAATACACATTCACTTTTCGAGTTAAGGAGCCATATTCTGATGACTTTTAAATCCTGATAATAATCAAGTTTTGATGCTGACGTGGCAGTATTTATGTGCTTGATTTATTTTTGGTCATTACTTGAACGATAATATTTTTATAGAATATTGGTTTATGTGAGATAAAACAGTCATAATCATTATGGGTTAGTGGTTAACGTGTATGTCCTGAAAAACTGCATGTGCACGGTAATTATTGCTGATTTTACGTGCTCATTAACTCTTGTTCTAACCGTTTACTGACTGTTCACATGGTGTCAGGTGTAAAGTGTATTCCATGCTTCAAAAATACAACTGATGAGTGGAGAGAGTATATATATGAGAGATAAAAGATTTTCTAATCTTTTACTTACTTTTCTATTCTAAATCTCTTTTATTCTCTCTCTCTCTCTCTCTCTCTTATTTTTTGATGTTGTTTTTCTCTCAGGACTATCTTGTAACTTTTGCATGTAATTGCTAAATTTCATCAAATGTAATCATCTAATATATCAATGAAATTTTCTTTAATTGCAAGATTTATTCTTTGTTTCTCAAATTATGTGACTGTGCATGTTTAACTGTAATTTTTTAATCTCTACTTCATCGATTTTTAATTTTATTTTGTGATGAATGTTTTGATTAAATTCTGTTGATTTGAGGAAACAACTGAGGAACAGGTTCCCATATCAGAACCTGTTGTTATAGAAGCTGAGAAGGTTTCTTCTCAGAAAGATACTGTAACTAGGAGTTCTAGGCCCCTTAAAAGGCTTAGAAAGTTAAATTCTGATGATAAAGCTCCTACAGTGTCTCCACCGTTGAAGAAATTAAAGAAACAAAGAGCTCACATGGACATAGTTGAGTCAGATTCAGAAGATGTGGAAGCTGCTAAGGAAGGGGATCATGAATCTCTAATCTCAACAGAACCAATTATTATTGAATCACTTCCTTCTGCACAACCAGAAACTGCTCAAGACATAATACCTACACCTCCTATGTCACCTATAGTTGATCCAGTACATACTGAAGAACCAGGTACAAGTGCTGAAATTGATATTCATAACTTGATTGTGCCTGAGGTTTTGTACTTGGAAGCTCTACCAATTCAACTCACTCCACCAACAACATCAATTTTGGATGTTGATCAGAACCTGGCTACAGATCAGAATTTAGAGGATGATGTTGAAGCCTCTATATCCTCACATACTGCTATTTTATCAGAGGATGCTGATCCTGCAGTATCTACAAGTTCTGATGCTGCCAATAAAGAAACTACTGGTGAAGCTGCTGCTCATTTAGATGTTGATGCAGCTGGTCCATCAGGACATGCACCTCAACAAATAGTTAATAAAGTTGATCTAATCAAGAAGTTTGTTAAGGAAGCTCCGGTACCTTGGAGTGAAACTCCTAGAGGAAAGGAGTGGACTAAGGAATGGAACACAGTTAGTTTTGTTCCTTTTGAAAAGATTCTTGCTGAGCATCTGGAAAAAGCTGATGAAATGCTGATAAATGATGATTTCAAGGCACATCTGAGAGTTACTGCATTGAGTACTAGGCACCTTCAAGGTCTACACTCAACAACTCATGCCAAGGTAAACAAAATTCAAGAAACCTTTATCCAGCAAGATATGAATGTGAAACTTGAAAAGAACATATTTTTCAAGCCAACCTTTGACAGAATTGCCTACATTGAGAAAACTCACGAGAAGCAACAAACTCTAATTGATGAAATTATGAAGAATCAATCTTCTCACCAAAATCAACTCAATGAGATCCAATCTTCAGTGGAATTACTTGTCTCTCTTCTTTTACCTGCTGATGCCAAAAGGGGGAGAAAGTGATTAAGTTCAAATGCAAATCTACTAAAGCACTGAAGGGAAAGGATGATGGAAATGATGACCAGGGAAACTCTAACAAGGGTAGAGGTCAAGGTCAAGGCAAAGTATTTTCATCAAGTAAAGCTAGAATTACAAGTCAAGGAACAAGTTCTGATACTGGGAGAAAAATAAGTTCTGATACTGGTAAAAGGATAAGTTCTGGTGAACATCTGGAACTTGATGAAGAAATTTCAATGCAATTATTTTTTAAAGAAAATCCAGAATGGACTTTGAGAGTCTAAAGGAAGAAGAAGCTAGACTCAAAGCAGAAGGTGTCAAGATAAAATCTAAAGCTTCTGTTGTTGAAAAGAAATTTCCAAAGTCTAAGGGTATTGTGATAAAGGAAAGAACAAATTCTGAGGCAACCAAAGCCAAATCACAAGTGGAAATTAATCCAAGGTCCAAGGGCAAAGAAAAAGTTGATGAACCTGTAAAGGTTTATATGCCAGTCATGGATGAAGAAATAACTGAAAATAAAGAAGATGCTAGTCTTACTCTGATTTCAAAGAAGATTTTTCAAACAACCTCTGACATGGCTCATGTTGTTCAGAGTCAAGATGTAGTAAGTTCTGATATGACAGTGAAGCAAGCAACCTATGACATAGCTCAAGTTGGCTTGATATCAGAAGATAAGGAAAAGGAAACCTCTGACATTGCTCATGTTAAACCTTCAAAGATACTCCTACCAGGATTCACCAAAGCAAAACAGACTCAACCTTTGAAGACTGCAACAAGTGGTTTTGAAGCAAGAGATATTACAGGAAAGGAAGCAAGAGATAAATCTGGATTGGGTAGTTCTGATGAAAGAAGAGTACATAACACTACCAATGATCCAACTTCCTTAAGTGAACCAGGTGTTGGAGCAACTCCTGAAAGATTGAATCGACTTGAATCTGTACAAATGGTTTACCATACCTTTTTGAAAGAACATATCTTGTTATATTTTATGACAGATGGAAGGGTATACCATATTAGGCAGAATGCTATACCACTGAAGTATTTTGAGGAACTGGAACATGTTATATTCCTACTTCAAGTGAGAAACAGATTAACAGATAGTGCTGCAGGTTATTTAAAGTCACAAATTCAAAGATAAAAGAAGCTTTATTCTGTAAAGTCTGACAACACATATTGTCCCAAGTACAGAGATCACAAAGGTGATATTGTCGAAATGAAGCCTAACTCTGCTAAGATCATAACTACTTTTCTGGGTTATAAGGCTATGGAATTCAATTTAGAGTCTGACAAGGCATATCTGATCAGACTAGATCAGAAGATAAGAAAAGCTAAGATAAATGATCTCAGAGCAGCTATTTTTCAAACTGGTGAAGATAAAGCTGAATTGATAAATGCTAAAAGGAGGATGGTCAATGAACTTGAATACGCTGAGAGATATCTTTTGAAGAACTATCTCAGAACAACTCCTGACATCAAAGAGATCATAAATTGAAGCCAAGTTAAAGATCTACAACTGCTTAAATTCTGAAAGTGTATACAGACTGAAGTTGTTATCAAACCTTAAGATGGTAAAGCTGAAAGGACTAGAAGTTGTAGTTATCTAGTCAAATTCTCATGCATTTGTACTTAATGTTTTTGACATCATCAAATATCTGTTGAACTTGTATATTATGCTAATTTACAAGTTGGAGGAGATTGTTAGATATATTTGATAATGTCATGTGTAATATGATTTGTTTTTAGTTTTCAGATCTTACTTAACAGGACAAATCAGTACTTAACTGGAAATCAACACTTATACTAAAGACATAACTTAAGATATCAGAACTTAAGTTATCAGAAGATATTTATCAGGAGATAATATCAGAACTTAAGATGATTTTCAGATAAGGCAGGCGGCTGATTGAAAGGAAAGAAGATTGAGACTAAGACAGAAAGAAATATGCATGAAGAAAGAATTTTATGAAGAATAGAATACTTGGAAGAAAAGATAACTAGTTGATATATTTTAGGAAGCAGAATTATATTTCATATCAATTAAAACATTATCTTGTAACTGTGTAGTATATAAACACAGGCATAGGGTTTACACTATAAGTGTTATCTTAATCAAAGTTATTATTCTTTGTAACCCTAGCAGCTCTCCTGATAATTTGTTCATCACTGAGAGAGGACAGTTCAATATTGTAACAGAGTTTATTGTGTTGAATAAATCTGTTTTATGTACTTGAGTTCTTATATTCGATTTGATTGTAGTAAACACTGTATTCAACCCCCTTCTACAGTGTGTGTGTGACCTAACACTCCCCCTCAGGAGTACTACCCTCAAACCTTTCAATATGTGAAGATTGATTTGCATATGAAGGTGCATTTGTGACAGTCACAGGGTCTTCAGTAAAAACTGATGAAACCCCTATGTTTTTGTTGGTGTCATCAAGGTCTACCCCATCTTGTAGCCTCTCACCAACTAAATGTGGTTCCTGGGTGGTGAGCACAGTTTCTTGAACTGTGTCACTTGATTTTGGTGACACTTGAGAAGTGTGTTCAAGTGTCTCATTATATGAAGAAGAAATTCTAGAGATAAGATTTGTAATTTCAGAATTGAGTGTTGGCAACTCCCCCTGAATAGATGAGGGAGCTTCAAAAGATGTGCTATCAGAGTGTGTGCCATCCTTATTTCTTCTTTCATACACTTAAATATGTTCAAGTGGTGGTGCATACTCTTTACAAGATTTACTAGGGAGAGTGATCTTTTCAATAGAGACATCATGTTGAGAGGATGCCCCTAGAGTCTATTTTATTCCCTCATTTTCAACTACATCATGTTGAGAGGATGTGGTAGGAAAATGAGTGGTCAACTCAGATTTCTTTGCCTTCTTTGGTTTCTTGATCAGGTTAGACTCAATAGGGGTTTGAACTTCACCACTCTCATTAATAACAGTTAGTTGTGCCCGCTTTCTCTTCTTTTTACTCACTTCACCCTTTTGGAAGGATGGGGTGGTTGGTTTCCTAGCTTCTAATGGTAAAGAAGGAAGGGTTTCAGTTTGGAAAGGCCCATGTTGGTGTTCCTATGTTTGTTCTTCCACAGGCACATTAGCCATAACTGTACTAGATTGAACATTTGATCTCATATCAGGCATTGGGTAAGGTTAAGTCCTGAATATCTCCAACATAAATGGAGTAATTCTAAGACTTACAGGTACCTTATTTTTTGTAATAAGTGAGCCAAATAGAACTTTGGACACCTGTTTAAAATTGCCTATTTGTGTCATATCTATACTATTAAGTAAATGAATGTCATGCACTTTATAGTTTAAAGCAGATATTACAAACCTGGGAATAAATATTTCCTTACCTCTTGATGCCAAAGACATTTTGAGCCTGGTGCTAAGTTCCTTCATTATTAAAAATCCTACATTAAGGTATATGTTGTGAGCCATGGACAACACCGGCTTCTGAACAACACTTGAAATATTATCATACCCTCTCTTCTTGCTGGTGAAGGCCCTCACAATTGAGTCAAACAGGAAAGACCATTCCCTCCTCAATTGCTTCTTGTTTAAACTTGCCAAGTTGATCTTCTCACTGTTGTTGATGAAGTCCATGAACTCAGATAGCTCTTCTTAAGTTGGGACCTCCACCAGGTTGTCAGTAGGGATACCCAAAGCCAAATTGACATCATTCTCAAAAAATTCCACTTGTTGGCCTTGAATGGAGCATTTAACCACCATGGATATAGCTTAATTCCCATACACTACTGTCCTCATCACAATAGAGTTCCAGAAATCACTGAGAACATCCAAATATAAAATTGAATTTGCAGTTAGGGCACCTGCAAAGTATGTTTCAGAAAGGAACTTCACAAAGCTCTTGAAGCTATCAGGAGCTTGGTTAGCATCTGTAAATGCAAGGTAGTTTGTGCCCTCCATTGGGATAAAAGCACTAACTGTGGTTGATGCTATTTTAAGTATTTAAATTTGAGTGGGTAAGATATTTGAGATATAAAGAGTTTGAAATGAGAGAAAACGGTTTGGATTTGCAGAAATTAGGTCACTTTGAGATCTCGAAGGCGTAAAGAGGTGTATGTCGAGATGTCTGGGTATTTATAGTAAAAGGTAAATGATTTATTGAGAACTCAAAAATAAACATTTGGAATTTGCTTATCGAGAAGTCATATGGTGAGAATAGATACATATCGATATATCATTTTCCTTACTCTTATCGAGAACTAAAAAGTGACTTATCGAGATGTCAAATAAATACCCAGTTTGTCCTGAATGGACTGAATTTTTCCAATTTTTATTTGAATAAATGAAAGTAAAATTAAAATGATTTTATATAAAAAGTATTTCACTAAAATAATTTATTAAATTAAATTTTTTCCATTCTGAGTTATCGAGAAGTCTAAGAATGATACTTGTAAAGAACTCTATCGAGAAGTCTCAAAGTGACTTATCAAGATCTCTACAATGACCAATTGAGAAGTCATAATGAAGCTTGTCGAAAATTTATTTGAGAAGTCTAGAAAAAGACTTATCGAGAACTCAATAGAGAAGTCTCAAACTGACTTTTTGAGAAGTCATTAGACTTATCGAGAACTCAATTCTCTATATA
This sequence comes from Apium graveolens, assembly GCF_009905375.1. Classification (NCBI taxonomy): domain Eukaryota; kingdom Viridiplantae; phylum Streptophyta; class Magnoliopsida; order Apiales; family Apiaceae; genus Apium; species Apium graveolens. The sequence continues at coordinate 7,514 of NW_027420580.1, read as the reverse complement.
CTTTTATTTCTTTTTTATTCTGTCTTATGCTAATTTTACATATTGATATTGTAAATTAACAATTAGACAATTTTCTTAGAATTTGAAAAATTCTAAGCTAAATTTTGAATTTTGAAAAATAAATATAAAAAAGAATTCTGAAATATTTATAACTCATATTCCGGTTAATTTCCAATTAAATCAAATTAATTTTGATTCACTAGGAATTAATCTGCTGTAACACATTAGCTGAGTTCTTGCCTTTAGGATGAAGAATTTAACATTCCGATTTCACCAACAAATCTATTAAAAGTTGCTTCATCCAAAGGTTCAGTGAAAATGCCAGCTAACTATTTTTCTGTTGGAATAAAAATAAACTCAATAGTACCATTTACAATATGTTCTGTTAGATATATTTGATAATGTCATGGCTAATATGATTTATGTTTAGTTTTCAGATCTTACTTAAACAGGATAAATCAGTACTTACTGGAAGTCAGGACTTAAGGATATCAGTACTTATATTATCAGGAGATAATCATCAGAAGATGGATATCAGAACTTAAGTGCTGAATGACGTTCAGATAAAGATAGTAGCTGATTAAAGGAAAGAAGATCAAGATAAACATAAGAAGAGATATGCATGAAGAAGGAGTTCTATGAAGAATAGAATACTTGGAAGAAAAGATATCTGATTGATGTATTTTAGGAAGCAGAAGTATATTCCATATCAATTAGCGATTATCTTGTAACTGTGTAGTATATAAACACAGACATAGGGTTTACACTATAAGTGTTATCATATTCGAGAAGATTATTCATTGTAACCCTAGCAGCTCTCGTGATAATTATTCATCACTGAGAGGTAACAGTTCCATACTGTAACAGAGTTTATTGTTTCAATAAAGTTTGTTTTCTATTACTTGAGATATTAAAGTTCGATTTTATTGTACTTTACACTGTATTCACCCCCTCTACAGTGTGTGTGACCTAACAAGTGGTATCAGAGCAGATCTGTTAACGCACATACAGTTTAAGATCCAAACACAATCATGTCTGACACGGAAACTCCAATTAAGCCTACCAAAACTGAAGAACCAACAAAGACACAAATTCAAAGTCGGTATGAGACCATCAGAGTTCCCATACTGAGACCATCTGAATATCCCATATGGAAGGTAAGGATGACCATGTTCCTGGAAGCAACAGATCCAGAATATCTTGATAGAATCAAGGAAGGGCCTCACAAACCAACCAAGCTCGCAGTTGCAGTTGCAGGTGAAGCAGCAAAGACCGTACCAAAGGAGAAGAGTGATTATACTGCTGAAGATATCGCATCAATTGCTAAGGATGCTAAGGTACGACACTTACTGCATAGTGCCATTGATAATGTAATGTCAAACAGGGTAATTAACTGCAAGACTGCTAAGGAGATATGGGATGCTCTGGAAACACGGTGTCAGGGAACTGATACAATTAAGAAGAACAGAAAGACAATACTCACTCAAGAGTATGAACACTTTGACTCAAAGTCTAATGAGTCATTGACTGATTTATATGATAGATTTGTCAAACAGTTCCCGATTTGAATTTGTGATCTGAAGCTGCTGAAACAAAGGTACCTCAGACTACTTATGCTTTTCATACTGATGATATTAATGAGTTGAGAAGATATCTTAAAACCATGTTTGTTAGTTATAGAGATCAAACTTTAACATGTGAAAGATTAACTTCTGAAAATCTTGCTTTTAAGAAAAGAAATGATTTCTTAGAAAAAGAGTTAGTTATGTTCCATCAAACTCAGAAGGATAGAGATGATGCTTTCTATGTTAGGGATGAAGTGCTAAAAATGAATGAATCTCTAAAAACTGAGTTAGAAAAGGAAAGAGAGATTATCAGGACTTGGACTAACTCTGGCAGAACAACTCAAAATTTGCTAAGTAGTGAAAATTGGAAAGAGGGCTTAGGTTATGGAGAGGATAAGAATGATAAAGGAACTGTAGAAATTAAGCCTGTTGTTGTTAAGCAAAAGCCAAAGTTAAAACCTGTTAAGTTTGTAACTGTAAAGTCTGATAATGAGAAATCAGAAGTTAAAGTGGAATTAACTTCTGACAAACTAAAACAGGAAAAGACAGCTGAAGTAAACATAGGCTTAATGACTAAGAAGCAGCTTAAGCATAAGCTGAAAGATGTTAAAAATGCAAACAAGGTAAAATCACCTAGGAAAAATAGGAATGGAAAGGAAGGTGTGAATAAAAGTAATGATTATAAGCCTGTTCCTGATGCTCCTAGGAAAATGTGTCATAACTGTAGAAGTTCTAACCATCTGGCTTCTTTTTGCAGGAAGAATAAGAACATAAACTCCTTACCTTCAGAATCAGGAGTTAAGAGTCAGTCAGTTAGATATAAACCAGAAAATCCTTGTTTTCATTGTGGTAGTTTATGGCATTCCATTTATACTTGTAAGGAATATCATAGTTTGTACTATGCTTATTATCAAATAAAACCTTCTTTGAAGAAAGTTTCCATTGTTCCTTCTAGTGTAAATTCTGATTCAAAGTCTGACAGTGTAAGTTCTGATAAGAATAATGTTAACATAAACTCTGATGCTAAATCCGCTGCAAATGTTAACAAACTTGATAAGGCCAAAGGATCCAAGCAAGTCTAGGTCCTTAAAACTAATCATTAGTGGTCTTTGTGATTGCAAGGCAACAGGAAAAATATTCTAGTTCTGGACAGTGGATGTTCAGGACAGTGAAATAAGGCCCTGCTATCAGACTTTGTGGAGAAAGTTGGCCCAAGTGTTTCTTATGGAGATGGCAACATTGGAAAAACATTGGGATATGGCAATATCAATCTTGGGAATGTCATCATTAAAGAAGTAGCTCTGGTCTCATGACTTAAACACAATCTGCTGAGTATAAGTCAAATCTGTGACAGAGGTTATCATGTTGATTTCTTTGAAGAACACTGTGAAGTTGTGAGTAAATCTAAAGGCAAAGTTGTTCTGAAAGGATACAGGCGTGGTAACATTTATGAAGCTAAGCTTTCAACAAGTACTGATGGTTCTGCAATCTGTCTGATAAGTAGAGCATCAATTGAAGGAAGCTGGAATTGGAACAAGAAACTCTCTCATTTAAATTTCAACAATATAAATGAACTGGTCAAGAAAGATCTTGTGAGAGGACTGCCAAATTCAGTATTTGCTCCTGATGGCCTGTGTGATTCTTGCCAGAAGGCCAAACAAAGAAAATCTTCATCTAAGAGCAAGACTGAATCATCAATTCTTGAGCCTTATCATCTACTACATGTTGATCTATTTGGTCCAGTGAATGTCATGTCTATTGCAAAGAAGAAATATGCGTTGGTCATAGTGGATGAGTTCACTAGATACACATGGGTGTATTTCTTGCACACAAAAAATGAAATTGCATCTATATTGATTGATCATGTCAAACATCTGGATAAATTGTTCAAAGATTCTGTGAAAATCATAAGGAGTGATAATGGCACTGAGTTCAAGAATTTGATAATGGAAGAGTTCTGCAAAAACCATGGAATTAAGCAGGAATTTTCTGCTCCTGGAACTCCACAGAAAAATGGAGTTGTTGAAAGGAAGAATAGAACTCTAATTGAAGCAGCACGTACAATGCTTGAAGAAGCAAAGCTTCCAACCTATTTTTGGGCTGAAGCTGTGCAGACTGTTTGTTTTACTCAAAATGTAACACTCATTAACAAGCAAGGAAAAACACCATATGAGATGGTGAAAAAAAAGAAGCCAAATCTGAAGTACTTTCATGTATTTGGATGCAAGTGTTTTGTTCTCAAGACTCATCCTGAACATCTATCCAAATTTAATCTAAAAGCTGATGAAGGAATCTTTGTTGGATATCCACTTTCCACAAAAGCCTTCAGAGTCTATAATTTGAGAACAAGAGTGGTCATGGAATCTATCAACGTCTCTTTTGATGACAAGAAGATTACTGGTCTTGAAGATTTTATTGATCATGATCAGCTGATATTTGAAAATGAAGACTCAAATTCTGATACTGAAAATCCTGACAGTCTAAGTCCTGATACTGTAAACTCTGATGGATTAAACTCTGATGTTATTGAAACTGTGGTAACTACGCCAAAGGAAGATGCACCTATATAGGGGGAGCATACTCAAGAACAAATCACATCTCAAGAAGCATCAGAACATACATCTGGCTCTTCAAGTTCTGATTCGTCAAGTTCTGATAAGCCAAGTTCTGATTGTTTAGAAAATCTAAATTCTGAAGAATCCAACTCAGAGAACATAGTTTCAGGGGGAGCATCAGAAAGTGAAAATGAAGACAGCATGGATTATGGGGGAGCATCCAGTTCTAGAGAAAAACTTCCATCTGCAAGGAAGTGGACTAAATCACATACACCTGATTTGATAATTGAAAATCCTGATACAGGTGTCAGAACTAGAACAGGTACTTCAAACGAATGTCCTTACAATTCTTTTCTCTCTCAGACTGAGCCAAAGAAAGTGGAAGAAGCTCTTCAAGATGCTGATTGGGTGCAAGCAATGCAGGAAGAGTTAAATGAATTTGAAAGAAACAAAGTCTGGACCCTAGTGCCAAGACCAAAGAATAGATCTGTTGTTGGTACAAAGTGGGTATTCAGAAACAAAACTGACAGTTATGGTATAATTACAAGGAATAAGGCAAGGCTGGTTGCAAAAGGATATTCTCAACATGAGGGAATTGATTATGATGAAACATTTGCACCAGTTGCTAGGTTAGAAGCCATAAGGATATTTTTGGCTTATGCTGCTCACAAAAAGTTTACTGTCTTTCAAATGGATGTGAAAAGTGCTTTTCTCAATGGAGAATCGGAGGAGGAAGTATATGTTGAACAACCTCCAGGCTTTTTAGATTCCAACCATCCAGATTATGTCTACAGGCTTGATAAAGCACTTTATGGACTTAAGCAAGCTCCTAGAGCATGGTATGAGACCTTTGCTCAGTTTCTTCTGGAAAGTGGATTTAACAGAGGAACTATAGACAAAATATTGTTCTACCTCAACCATGGAAATGACTTACTTCTGGTCCAGATTTATGTTGATGATATCATTTTTGGGTCTACAAATGACAGACTCTGCAAGAAATTTGCCAAACTGATGCAGTCAAGGTATCAGATGAGTATGATGGGGGAACTTAGCTATGTTCTGGGCCTTCAAGTCAAGCAGAATGAAGAAGGCACTTTTATTTGTCAAACTAAGTACACCAGAAACTTGCTAAAGAAATTTGGAATGCAAGATTTTTCAAGTGCATCCACTCTCATGGCCACTGCAACAAAACTGGATAAGGATACTGGTAAATCAGTAGATATTACTGATTACAGAGGTATGATTGGCTCTCTACTCTATCTAACTACAAGTAGACCTGATATCATGTATGCTACCTGTCTTTGTGCAAGATTTCAAGCAGATCCAAGAGAACCGCACCTAATAGCTGTGAAAAGAATTTTCAAATATCTTAAGGGAACAGCTGATCTGGGATCGTGGTATCCTAGAGAATCAGATTTTAAACTAATAGGTTACTCAGATTCAGATTTTGTAGGTTGCAAAATTGACAGAAAAAGCACAAGTGGAAGCTGCCAATTTCTTGGAGGCAGATTGGTTTCTTGGTTTAGCAAGAAACAAAAGTCAATTTCCACATCAACTGCAGAAGTAGAGTATATTGTTGCAGGAAGCTGTTGTGCACAGATTCTTTGGATGAAGAATCAGTTACTGGATTATGGGTTAACATATTTCAAAATCCCTATTTACTGTGATAATCAAAGTGCTATTGCTATGACAGGTAATCCAGTTCAAGACTCTATGACAAAGCACATCAGCATCAGGTACCACTTTATCAGGGAACATGTGGATGAAGGTACAGTGGAATTGCACTTTGTTCCAACAGATCAACAACTAGCAGATATCTTCACAAAACCATTGTGTGAAGCTACTTTTACAAGATTGGTAAATGAACTTGGAATGGTTTCAGGTTCTTTCTCTAAATCTGCTTAGTTTTGTTCTGATGCATTAGACTTTATGATCAGTATCTACAGAATTTAATCTCTTTGTGTATTCTGTGATTAATTGAAAAATGTGTTTAAGTACTGATTGTTGTCTGATATATGTTTCTAAAAACTCTGATAGTGATATGTCTATTTAGGTAACTATTTAATCTTATGAGGATAACTGTGCTAGATGTTGACCTAGTAGTCTTCAATAAACAAGGGATCTCATGTAAGAAGTAATTATTTCTGTGGAAATCTATTGACATAAGCAAATTCCGATAATTGAGCTTAGTTGAGTTTACTTTGTCTATCTTATTACTAAGTCACAAACTAGAATATTGCTTCTCATCTGTTAAGTTCTGATGCTAGTAAATCTGTTGAATGTACTAAGTGCTGATAAACCTCACTTATCGAAAGAAAAAGCAAACGTATCAAGAATTAAAATTCAGGTACTCCTTTGAGATCTAGAGTAAAAAATATGGAAGGGACGACCCAAGTGCATGGCTGGTATTAAGTAAATATGCATTAGAAAAGCAAAATATTTTCTTGGTGACTTTTCAAACTCGATGATTACTGGAGAAATACTCTGATAATAGCATAAATTCTGATAAGCAGTCGTGACTCACTTGCACTGAGAAGCCACTATAAAAAGGGAATTTAAAAAGATGCACAAAATTAGCACAAAATAGTTGAGATGGACTCAAGCATGAACTCATTCAACAGTAGATTTCAGAATAATGACAGCTCTTTAGCAAAGTTTTAGTTATGCTTTATTTCTAAGATGTACTGAAGTGAATCAGACTTTACTCTCTGTCTGATATTTAGCTTAATGCACACACTAACCACTCCATATGAATGATGAAAATCACTTTGGTGATCTATGTTGTTTTAGATGAATAGTCATTGTGTCACATTGCACAAATTCTGAGGACAAGTTCTGATTGCATGTTCTGATGATTAAGTTCTGAAGAAAATAAAATCAGAATTTGTGTGAGGACTTACTAAAATAGGCATTCCTTTTTCGAGTTAAGAAATTATGTTCTGATGATTGTTAAGTTCTGATATAAGCCTAAGTTCTGATATTAACGTCTGATTCTTTACTTGACTTATTTGTGGATAAAATTTGGAAACAGTATTAGTTTAAACCAGAATACGTTGAATTGGAAGATTAACAGTCACTATAATTAGGGATAGTGGTACTCATACATGAACAGTCAACTTTTATTTGCTTCTTGTGCGAATTAAATCATGTTTCCTTTTCCAATGAATTTTTTCTTTTTCCAAGTCTGGGGAGATGAGGTAGAATTAATTCTACCTGTAAGCATTAAAATTCTTTGCGTCTCCTGGCATTCTCTTGCCTACATAAGCAACCACTTCACATCAGCCTTCCCATCAAATCTTTTATCACAAACTCACCTTCATAATCCTTATATCAAAAACACCATGGTCAATTACAATATGTTTTTGAACTACGAAACATTCAACATGGAGCTGAG